>NC_057799.1:587203635-587388034 GCF_018294505.1 Triticum aestivum | reverse complement strand
CGCTCCAACACAAGTCCGTTCGTCCGTTTTGCGGTACGCCACACCCCTCCCGATCAACAGGACCCCCGTTTCGACCGTAGGAGGTCCGTTTCGTCCGTTTTGCGGTACGCCACACCCCTCCCGATCAACAGGACCCCCGTTTCGACCGTAGGAGGTCTGTTTCCTCCGTTTTGCGGTATGCCAGACCCCTCCCGATGAACAGGATCCCGTTTCGAACGTGGCCGGTCGAACACAAGGCCGTTTCCTCCGTTCTGCGGTACGCAAAGCCTCGTTTCCATCGCCTGTTCCGTCCAAGCCCTCCCGATGAACACGACCACGCATTCCGTTCCGACCCAGCCGGTTGGCTCCCCATGAACACGACGACAACGCTGTTTCTCCGTTCCGACCCAGCCATGTACACGAGCCCTGGCCGTACGTATGCGCGAGTAGGCGTTCGAGACCCCGCCCGTATGTACGTACGTGGCTGTATTTTCTTTCTTGCACCCTGGCCGTTGTACGTACGTGTATATGCTACGTGCGCGCCTCTACTACGACACTTGCACGCCTCTACATCGACCAGTATGTACGTACACGTTCGCGACCAGAATGACAGCGTACGCTTCGACCAGGTGGGTCTCGACTGTCAGGCACTTCCTTGCCTGCGAAGATGTAGCTGGTGGGTCCCAGCAGTTAGGGGGCGAATCATTTTTTTTGCCCAAACGCACTTCCTTGCATGCGAAGATGTAGCTGGTGGGTGCTACATCTTGATCTTGCGTTGGTTTTCCTTGAAGAGGAAAGGGTGATGCACCACAGTATTGTAAGTATTTCCCTCAGTTTTTGAGAACCAAGGTATCAATCCAGTAGGAAGTTCCTTCAAAGTCCCACGCACCTACACAAACAAACAAAGAACTCGCAACCAATGCAATAAAGGGGTTGTCAATCCCTTCACGGCCACTTGCGAAAGTGAGATCTGATAGAGATATATGATAAGATAAATATATTTTTGGTATTTATAATATAGATGCAAAAAGTAAAGATGCAAATAAAAGTAGATAGAAAGCTTATATGATAAAAGATAGACCCGGGGGCCATAGGTTTCACTAGTGGCTTCTCTAAGATAGCATAAGTATTACGGTGGGTGAACAAATTACTGTCAAGCAATTAATAGAAAAGCGAATAATTATGAGATTATCTAGGCATGATCATGTATATAGGCATCACGTCCGTGACAAGTAGACCGACTCCTGCCTGCATCTACTACTATTACTCCACACATCGACCGACTCCTGCCTGCATCTAGAGTATTAAGTTCATAAAGAACAGAGTAACGCATTAAGAAAGATGACATGATGTAGAGGGATAAACTCATGCAATATGATATAAACCCCATCTTTTTATCCTCGATGGCAAAAATACAATACGTGCCTTGCAACCCTTTCTGTCACTGCGTAAGGACACCGCAAGATTGAACCCAAAGCTAAGCACTTCTCCCATGGCAAGAAAGATCAATCTAGTAGGCCAAACCAAACTGATAATTCGAAGAGACTTGCAAAGATAACTCAATCATACATAAAAGAATTCAGAAGAGATTCAAATATTTCTCATAGATAAACTTGATCATAAACCCACAATTCATCGGATCTCGACAAACACACCGCAAAAAGAGTTTACATCGAATAGATCTCCACAAGAGAGGGGGAGAACATTGTATTGAGATCCAAAAAGAGAGAAGAAGCCATGTAGCTAATAACTATGGACCCGAAAGTCTGTGGTAAACTACTCACAACTCATCGGAGGGGCTATGGTGTGGATGAAGAAGCCCGCCATGACGATTCCCCCTCCGGCGGAGCACCGGCGAGGCTCCAAGATGGGATCTCGCGGATACAGAAGGTTACGGCGGTGGAAATTGTTTTTTGGTGGCTCCCTGGATGGTTTTGGGGTACGTAGGTATATATTGTTGGAAATATGCCCTAGAGGCAATAACAAAATGGTTATTATTGTATTTCCTTGTTCAAGATAATTGTCTATTGTTCATGCTATAATTGTATTAACTGGAAACCGTAATACATGTGTGAATACATAGACCACAACATGTCCCTAGTAAGCCTCTAGTTGACTAGCTCGTTGATCAATAGATGGTTATGGTTTCCTGACCATGGACATTGGATGTCATTGATAACGGGATCACATCATTAGGGGAATGATGTGATGGACAAGACCCAATCCTAAACATAGCACAAGATCGTGTAGTTCGTTTGCTAAGAGCTTTTCTAATGTCAAGTATCGTTTCCTTAGACCATGAGATTGTGCAACTCCCGGATACCGTAGGAATGCTTTGGGTGTACCAAACGTCACAACGTAACTAGGTGGCTATAAAGGTGCATTATAGGTATCTCCGAAAGTGTCTGTTGGGTTGGCACGAATCGAGACTGGGATTTGTCACTCCGTATGACGGAGAGGTATCTCTGGGCCCACTCGGTAATGCATCATCATAATGAGCTCAATGTGACTAAGGAGTTAGCCACGGGATCATGCGTTACGGAACGAGTAAAGAGACTTGCCGGTAACAAGATTGAACGAGGTATTGGGATACCGACGATCGAATCTCGGGCAAGCAACATGCCGATAGACAAAGGGAATTGTATACGGGATTGATTGAATCCCCGACATCGTGGTTCATCCGATGAGATCATCGTGGAACATGTGGGAGCCAATATGGGTATCCAGATCCCGCTATTGGTTATTGGCCGGAGAGGTGTCTCGGTCATGTCTGCATGGTTCCCGAACCCGTAGGGTCTACACACTTAAGGTTCGGTGACGCTAGAGTTGTTATGGGAAATAGTATGTGGTTACCGAAGGTTGTTCGGAGTCCCGGATGAGATCCCGGATGTCACGAGGAGTTCCGGAATGGCCCGGGGGTAAAGATTTATATATGGGAAGTCATCATACGGTCACCGGAAGTGTTCGGGGGTATGCCGGTATTGTACCGGGGCCACCGAAGGGGTTTCGGAGGTCCACCGGGAGGGTCCACCTGCCCCGGAGGGCCTTATGGGCTGTAGGTGGAAGGGAACCAGCCCCTAAGTGGGCTGGGCGCCAACCTCCCCCTAGGGCCCATGCGCCTAGGGTTGGAGGAAACCCTAGAGGGGGCGCCCCCCTTGACTTGGGGGGCAAGCCACCCTCCCTGGCCGTCGCCCCTCCCACCAGATGGGATCTAAGGGGCCGGCCCCCCTCTCCCTTGACCCTATATATAGTGGAGGGGTGGGAGGGCAGCCGGACCCCTGGACAAGGCGCAGCCCTCTCCTCCTCCAACTCCTCCTCCTCCTCCGTAGTGCTTAGCGAAGCTCTGCCGGAGAACCACAAGCTCCATTGCCACCACGCCGTCGTGCTGCTGGAGTTCTCCCTCAACTTCTCCTCTCCCCTTGCTGGATCAAGAAGGAGGAGACGTCCCCGTGCTGTACGTGTGTTGAATGCGGAGGCGCCGTCCGTTCGGCGCTAGATCGGATCTTCCGCGATTTGAATCGCCGCGAGTACGACTCCATCAACCGTGTTCTTGTAACGCTTCCGCTTAGCGATCTTCAAGGGTATGAAGATGCACTCCCTCTCTCTCGTTGCTAGCATCTCCTAGATTGATCTTGGTGACACGTAGGAAAATTTTGAATTATTGCTACGTTCCCCAACAGTGGTATCAGAGCTAGGTCTATGCGTAGATTCTATGCACGAGTAGAACACAAAGTAGTTGTGGGCGATGATTTGTTGAATTTGCTTGCCGTTACTAGTCTTATCTTGATTCGGCGGCATTGTGGGATGAAGCGGCCCGGACCGACCTTACACGTACTCTTACATGAGACAGGTTCCACCGACTGACATGCACTTGATGCATAAGGTGGCTGGTGGGTGTCTGTCTCTCCCACTTTAGTTGGATCAGATTCGATGAAAACGGTCCTTATGAAGGGTAAATAGCAATTGGCATATCACCGTTGTGTCTTTTGCGTAGGTAAGAAACGTTCTTGCTACAAACCCATAGCGGCCACGTAAAACATGCAACAACAATTAGAGGACGTCTAACTTGTTTTTGCAGGGTATGCTATGTGATGTGATATGGCCAAAAGGATGTGATGAATTATATATATATGTGATGTATGAGATTGATCATGTTCTTGTAATAGGAATCACGACTTGCATGTCGATGATTATGACAACCGACAGGAGCCATAGGAGTTGTCTTAATTTATTGTATGACCTGCGTGTCAATGAAAAATGCCATGTAATTACTTTAGTTTATTGCTAACCGTTAGCCATAGTAGTAGAAGTAATAGTTGGCGAGACAACTTCATGAAGACACGATGGTGGAGATCATCATGATGGAGATCATGGTGTCATGCCGGTGACGAAGGTGATCATGACGCGCCTCGAAGATGGAGATCAAAAGGCGCAAGATGATATTGGCCATATCATGTCACTTTATGATTTGCATGTGATGTTTGTCATGTTTACATCTTATTTGCTTAGAACAACGGTAGCATAAATAAGATGATCCGTCACTAAAATTTCAAGAGATGTGTTCCCCCTAACTGTGCACCGTTGCAAAGGTTCGTTGTTTCGAAGCACCACGTGATGATCAGGAGTGATAGATTCTAACGTTCGCATACAACGGGTGTAAGCCAGATTTACACATGCGAAACACTTAGGTTGACTTGACGAGCCTAGCATGTACAGACATGGCCTCGGAACAGAAGAGACCGAAAGGTCGAACATGAGTCGTATAGAAGATACGATCAACATGAAGATGTTCACCGACGATGACTAGTCCGTCTCACGTGATGATCGGACACGGCCTAGTTGACTCGGATCATGTATCATTTAGATGACTAGAGGGATGTCTATCTGAGGGGGAGTTCATTAAATAATTTGATTAGATGAACTTAATTATCATGAAAATAGTCAAAAGGTCTTTGCAAATTATGTCGTAGCTTACGCTTTAGTTCTACTAAGATATGTTCCTAGAGAAAATTTAGTTGAAAGTTGATAGTAGCAATTATGCGGACTAGGTCCCTAAACCGAGGATTGTCCTCATTGCTGCACAGAAGGCTTATGTCCTTAATGCACTGCTCGGTGTGTTGAACCTCGAGCGTCGTTTGTGGATGTTGTGAACATCTGACATACACGTTTTGATGACTATGTGATAGTTCAGTGCGTAATACTAACGGTTTAGAATTGAGGTGCCAAAGACAGTTTTGAAACGTCGCAGAACATATGAGATGTTCCAAGAACTGAAATTGGGATTTTAGGCTCGTGCCCACGTCAAGAGGTATGAGACCTCTGACAAGTTTCTTAAGCCTGCAAACTAAGGGAGAAAAGCTCAACCGTTGAGCATGTGCTCAGATTGTCTGAGTACTACAATCGCTTGAATCAAGTGGGAGTTAATCTTCCAGATGAGATAGTGATGGTTCTCCAAAGTCACTGCCACCAAGCTACTAGAGCTTCGTGATGAACTATAACAAATCAAGGATAGATATGATGATCCTTGAGCTATTCGCGATGTTTGACACCACGAAAGTAGAAATCAAGTAGGAGCATCAATTGTTGATGGTTAGTAAAACCACTAGTTTCAAGAAGGGCAAGGGAAAGAAGGGATACTTCATGAAACGGCAAACCAGTTGCTGCTCTAGTGAAGAAACCCAAGGTTGAACCCAAACCCGAGACTAAGTGCTTCTGTAATGAGGGGAACGGTCACTGAAGCAGAACTACCCTAGATACTTGGTAGATGAGAAGGCAGGCAAGGTCGACAGAAGTATATTGGATATACATTATATTAATGTGTACTTTACTAGTACTCCTACTAGCACCAGGGTATTAGATACCGGTTCGGTTGCTAAGTGTTGGTAACTCGAAATAAAAGCTGCGGAATAAACGGAGACTAGCTAAAGATGAGATGATGATATGTGTTGGAAGTGTTTCCAAGGTTGATGTGATCAAGCATCGCATGCTCCCTCTACCATCGAGATTGGTGTTAAACCTAAATAATTGTTATTTGGTTTTTGCGTTGAGCATAGACATGATTGGATTATGTTTATCGCAATACGGTTATTCATTTAAGGAGAATAATGGTTACTTTTTTGAATAATACCTTCAAATGGTCTTGCACCTAAAATGAATCTCGATCGTAGTGATACACATGTTCATGCCAAAAGATATAAGATAGTAATGATAGTACCACATACTTGGCACTGCTATTTGAGTCATATTGGGATAAAAACGCATGAAGAAGCTCCGTGTAGATGGATCTTTGGACTCACTCGTTTTTGAAAAGATTGAGACATGTGAACCATGTCTATTGGTATATATGCATGAAGAAACTCCATGCAGATGGATCGTTTGGACTCACTTGATTTTGAATCACTTGAGACATGCAAATCATACCACATGGGCAAGATGACTAAAAGGCCTCGTTTTCAGTGAGATGGAACAAGAGAGCAACTTGTTGGAAGTAATACATTTTGATGTGTGCAATCCAATGAGTGCTGAGGCACGCAGTGAATATCATTATGCTCTTACTTCACAGATGATTTGAGTGGATGCTACGTATGTTTACTTGATGAAACAGAAGTCTGAATTATTGAAAGGTTCAAGTAATTTCAGAGTGTAGTTGAAGATCGTCGTGACAAGAGGATAAAATGTCTATGATATGATCATAGAGATGAATATCTGAGTTACGAGTTTGGCACACAATTAAGACATTGTGGAAAGTGTTTCACAATTAATACCGCCTGGAACACCATAGTGTGATGGTGTGTCCGAACATCATAACTGCACCCTATTAGATATGGTGCATACCATGATGTCTCTTATCGAATTACCACTATCGTTTATGGGCTAGGCATTAGAGACAACCGCATTCACTTTAAATAGGGCACCACGCAATTCTGTTGAGACAACACCGTATGAACTATGGTTAAGAGAAACCTAAGCTGTCGTTTCTTAAAAGTTTGGGGCTGCGATGCTTATGTGAAAAAGGTTTCAGGCTGATAAGCTCGAACCCAAAGCGGATAAATGCATCTTCATAGAATACCCAAAACAGTTGGGTATACCTCCTATTTCAGATCTAGAAGCAAAAGTGATTTTTTCTAGAAATGGGTCCTTTCTCGAGGAAAAGTTTCTCTCGAAAGAATTGAGTGGGAGGATGGTGGAGACTTGATGAGGTTACAACTGGTGTGTAGCAGGGCACAGGAAGTTGTTCCTGTGGCACCTACACCAATTGAAGTGGAAGCTTATGATAGTGATCATGAAACTTCGGACCAAGTCACTACCAAACCTCATAGGACGACAAGGATGTGTACTACTTCAGAGTGGTACGTAATCCTGTCTTAGAAGTCATGTTGCTAGACAATAATGAACCTACGAGCTATGGAGAAGCGATGGTGGGCCCGGATTTCGACGAATGGCTCGAGGCCATAAAATCCGAGAGAGGATCCATGTATAAAAATAAAGTGTAGACTTTGGAAGAACTACTTGATGGTCGTAAGGCTATTGGGTGTAGATGGATTTTAAAAGGAAGACAGATAATGATGGTAAATGTCACCATTAAGAAAGCTCGACTTGTCGTTAAGATGTTTTCCGACAAGTTCAAGGAGTTGACCGCGATGAGAATATCTCACTCGTAGCGATGCTAAGAGTCTGTTGGAATTATGTTAGCAGTTACTTCATCATTTATGAAATCTTGCAGATAGGATGTAAAAACATTGTTTCCTCGACGATTTTCTTGAGGAAAGGTTGTATGTGATACAACCAGCTGAAGGTTTTGTCAATCCTGAAAGATGCTAACAAGTATGCAAAGCTCCAGCAATCCTTCTAAGGACTGGAGTAAGCATCTCGGAGTTGGAATGTACGCTTTGATGAGGTGATCAAAGATTTTGGGTTTATACAAAGTTTATGAGAATGCATTTCCAAAGAAGTGAGTGGGAGCAATATAGAATTTCTAATGAGTACATGTTGTTGACATATTGTTGATCGGAAATGTTGTAGAACTTCTGGAAAGCATCCAGGGTTATTTGAAAAGTGTTTTTCAATGGAAAACCTGGATAAAGCTACTTGAACATTGAGCATCAAGATCTATAAGGATAGATCAAAAACGCTTAATAGTACTTTCAAATGAATACATACCGTGACAAGATTTTGAAGGAGTTCAAAATAGATCAGCAAAGAAGGAGTTCTTGGCTGTGTTACAAGGTGTGAGTATTGAGTAAGACTCAAGACCTGACCACGGCAGGAGAGAGAGAAAGGACGAAGGTCGTCCCCTATGCATTAGACGTAGGCTCTATAGTATGCTATGCTGTGTACCGCACCTGAAGTGTGCCTTGCCATGAGTTAGTCAAGGGGTACAATAGTGATCCGGGAATGGATCACATGACAGCGGTCAAACTTATCCTTAGTAACTAGTGGACTAAGGAATTTTCTCGATTATGGAGGTGGTAAAAGAGTTCGTCGTAAAGGGTTACGTCGATGCAAACTTTGACACTAATCCGGATGACTCTGAGTAGTAAACCGGATTCGTATAGTAGAGCAGTTATTTGGAATAGCTCCAAGTAGCGCGTGGTAGCTGCATCTATAAGATGACATAGAGATTTGTAAAGCACACATGGATCTGGAAGGTTCAGACCCGTTGACTAGTAACCTCTCTCTCAAGCGAGATATGAACAAACCCCATGGGTGTTGGATTCATTACAATCACATAGTGATGTGAACTAGATTATTGACTCTAGTGCAAGTGGGAGACTATTGGAAATATGCCCTAGAGGCAATAATAAAATGGTTATTATTGTATTTCCTTGTTCAAGATAATTGTCTATTGTTCATGCTATAATTGTATTAACTGGAAACCGTAATACATGTGTGAATACATAGACCAGAACATGTCCCTAGTAAGCCTCTAGTTGACTAGCTCGTTGATCAATAGATGGTTATGGTTTCCTGACCATGGACATTGGATGTCATTGATAACAGGATCACATCATTAGGAGAATGATGTGATGGACAAGACCCAATCCTAAGCATAGCACAAGATCGTGTAGTTCGTTTGCTAAGAGCTTTTCTAATGTCAAGTATCGTTTCCTTAGACCATGAGATTGTGCAACTCCCGGATACCGTAGGAATGCTTTGGGTGTACCAAACGTCACAACATAACTGGGTGGCTATAAAGGTGCATTACAGGTATCTCCGAAAGTGTCTGTTGGGTTGGCACGAATCGAGACTGGGATTTGTCACTCCGTATGACGGAGAGGTATCTCTGGGCCCACTCGGTAATGCATCATCATAATGAGCTCAATGTGACTAAGGAGTTAGCCACGGGATCATGCATTACGGAACGAGTAAAGAGACTTGCCGGTAACAAGATTGAACAAGGTATTGGGATACCGACGATCGAATCTCGGGCAAGCAACATGCCGATAGACAAAGGGAATTGTATACGGGATTGATTGAATCCCCAACATCGTGGTTCATCCGATGAGATCATCGTGGAACATGTGGGAGCCAATATGGGTATCCAGATCCCGCTATTGGTTAGTGGCCGGAGAGGTGTCTCGGTCATGTCTGCATGGTTCCCGAACCCGTCGGGTCTACACACTTAAGGTTCGGTGACGCTACAGTTGTTATGGGGAATAGTATGTGGTTACCGAAGGTTGTTCGGAGTCCCAGATGAGATCCCGGACGTCACGAGGAGTTCTGGAATGGTCCGGATGTAAAGATTTATATATGGGAAGTCATCATACGGTCACCGGAAGTGTTCGGGGGTATGCCGGCATTGTACCGGGGCCATCGAAGGGGTTCCGGAGGTCCACCGGGAGGGTCCACCTGCCCCGGAGGGCCTTATGGGCTGTAGGTGGAAGGGAACCAGCCCCTAAGTGGGCTGGGCGCCAACCTCCCCCTAGGGCCCATGCGCCTAGGGTTGGAGGAAACCCTGGAGGGGGCGCCCCCCTTGACTTGGGGGGCAAGCCACCCTCCTTGGGCGCCGCCCCTCCCACCTGATGGGATCTAAGGGGCCGGCCCCCCTCTCCCTTGCCCCTATATATAGTGGAGGGGTGGGAAGGCAGCCGGACCCCTGGACAAGGCGCAGCCCTCTCCTCCTCCTCCTCTAGTGCTTAGCGAAGCTCTGCCGGAGAACCACGAGCTCCATTGCCACCACGCCGTCGTGCTGCTGGAGTTCTCCCTCAACTTATCCTCTCCCCTTGCTGGATCAAGAAGGAGGAGACGTCCCCGGGCTGTACGTGTGTTGAAGCGGAGGCGCCGTCCGTTCGGTGCTAGATCGGATCTTCCGCGATTTGAATCACCGCGAGTACGACTCCATCAACCGCGTTCTTGTAACGCTTCCGCTTAGCGATCTTCAAGGGTATGAAGATGCACTCCCTCTCTCTCGTTGCTAGCATCTCCTAGATTGATCTTGGTGACACGTTCGTTCCCCAACATATATAGGAGGAAGAAGTAGGTCGGTGGACACTCGTGGGGGCCAGGTGACAGGGGGCGCGCCCTCCACCCTCCTGGCCGCCTTGATCGCTTCTTGACGTGCACTCCAAGTCATCTGGATCACGTTCGTTCCAAAAATCACGTTCCCGAAGGTTTTATTCCGTTTGGACTCCGTTTGATATTCCTTTTCTTCGAAATACCGAAATAGGAAAAAAAAACAGCAATACGGGCTGGGCCTCCGGTTAGTAGGTTAGTCCCAAAAATGATATAAATGTGTAAAATAAAGCCCATAAACATCCAAAAGGGGTAATATAATAGCATGGAACAATAAAAAATTATAGATACGTTGGAGACGTATCAAGCATCCCCAAGCTTAATTCCTGCTCGTCCTCGAGTAGGTAAATGATAAAAACAGAATTTTTGATGTGGAATGCTACCTAGCATATTTCTCATTGTAATTTTCTTTATTGTGGCATGAATGTTCAGATCCAAATGATTCAAAATAAAAGTTCATATTGACATAAGAAATAATAATACTTCAAGCATACTAATAAAAGCAATCATGTCTTCTCAAAATAACATGGCTAAAGAAAGTTTATCCCTACAAAATCATATAGTTATGCTATGCTTCATCTTCGTCACACAAAAATGTTCCCAAATTCTACACCCCGGATGACAAGCCAAGCAATTGTTTCATACTTAAATAATCTCAAACTTTTTCAACTTTCACGCAATACATGAGCGTGAGCCATGGATATAACACTATGGGTGGAATAGAATATGATGATGGAGGTTGTGTGGAGAAGAGAAAAAAGGAGAAAGTCTCACATTGACGAGGATAATCAACGGGCTATGGAGATGCCCATCAATTGATGTCAACATGAGGAGTAGGGATTGCCATGCAACGGATGCACTAGAGCTATAAATGAATGAAAGCTCAACAAAAGAAACTAAGTGGTGTGCATCCAACTTGCTTGCTCACGAAGACCTAGGGCATTTTGAGGAAGCCCATTGTAGGAATATACAAGCCAAGTTCTATAATGAAAAATTCCCACTACTATATGAACGTGACAACATATGAGACTCACTATATAAAGAACATGGTGCTACTTTGAAGCACAATATATGAGACTCGCTATATGAAGAACATGGTGCTACTTTGAAGCACAAGTGTGGAAAAAGAGATAGTAACATTGCCCCCTTTTTATAATATATTTTTTGGGCCTCTTTTTTTCCTTTTGGCCTTTTTCTTTTTTGGGGGGACAATGCTCTAATAATGATGATCATCACACTTTTATGAATTTACAACTCATGAATTACAACTCAAAACTAGAACAAGATATAACTCTATATGAATGCCTTCGGCGGTGTACCGGGATGGTGCAATGAATCAAGAGGGACATGTATGAAAAATTATGCATGGTGGCTTTGCCACAAATACGATGTCAACTACATGATCATGCAATGGCAATATGACAAAAGTAATGCGTGTCATGATGATAAATGGAACGGTGGAAAGTTGCATGGCAATATATCTCGGAATGGCTATGGAAATGCCATAATAGGTAGGTATGGTGGCTGTTTTGAGGAAGATATAAGGAAGTTTATGTGTGATAGAGCGTATCATATCACGGGGTTTGGATGCACCGGCGAAGTTTGCACCAACTCTCAAGGTGAGAAAGGGCAATGCACGGTACCGAAGAGGCTAGCAATGGTGGAAAGGTAAAAGTGCGTATAATCCATGGACTCAACATTAGTCAAAGGGACTCATATACTTATTGCAAAAATTTAGAAGTCATCAAAAACCAAGCACTACGCGCATGCTCCTAGAGGGATAGATTGTTAGGAAAAGACCATTGCTCGTCCCCGACCGCCACTCATAAGGATGCACAATCCAAGGACACTTCATGTTTCAAATTTGTCACACAACTTTAACCATACGTGCATTCTACGGGACTTGCTAACTTCAACACAAGCATTCTATAAATTCATAATCACCCAACTAGCATGACTTTAATATCACTACCTGCATATCTCAAAACAATTATCAAGTATCAAATTGATCATAGCATCCAATTCACTTCCTATGATAGTTTTTATTATACCCAACTTGGATGCCCACCATTCTAGGACCAATTTTATAACCATAGCAAATACCATGCTGTTCTAAGAGACTCTCAAAATAATATAAGTGAAGCATGATAGACTAGCAGTTTCTACAAAATTAAGCCACCGCCGTGCTCTAAAAGATATAAGTGAAGCACTAGAGCAAAAACTATTTAGCTCAACAGATATAAGTGAAGCTCATTGAGTATTCTAATAAATTCTAATAAAGTAGGCTTCTCCCAAAAGGTGTGTAAAGCAAGGATGATTGTGGAAAACTAAAAAGCGAAGACTAATATAATACACGACGCTCCAAGCAAAACACA
The DNA here is from genome assembly GCF_018294505.1 of Triticum aestivum. Taxonomy (NCBI): domain Eukaryota; kingdom Viridiplantae; phylum Streptophyta; class Magnoliopsida; order Poales; family Poaceae; genus Triticum; species Triticum aestivum. The sequence continues at coordinate 587,375,168 of NC_057799.1, read as the reverse complement.
TATCATGTGGTGAATAAAAATATAGCTCCAAGTAAAGTTACCGATAAACGAAGACGAAAGAGGGGATGCCTTCCGGGGGCATCCCCAAGCTTAGGCTTTTGGCTATTCTTGGATATCTTGGGGTTCCATGGGCATCCCCAAGCTTAGGCTCTTGCCACTCCATATTCCATAGTTCATCAAATCTTTACCCAAAACTTGGAAACTTCACAACACAAAACTCAACAGAAATCTCGTAAGCTCCGTTAGTGAAAGAAAGAAAAACCACCACATAAGGTACTGTAAATGAACTCATTCTTTATTTATATTGGTGTTAAACCTACTGTATTCAAACTTCTCTATGGTTTATAAACTATTTTACTAGCCACAGATGCATCAAAATAAGCAAACAACACACGAAAAACAGAATCTGTCAAAAACAGAACAGTCTGCAGTAATCTGTAACTAACGCAAACTTCTAGAACACAAACAATTCTGCCAAAATAGGACGACCTAGATAATTTGTTTAGTGATCTACTGCAATTGGAATCAGTATTTTTATCACGTTCTGGTGATTTTAAACAATTGTTTTCATTAACAGAATGTTTCTGGAATTTTCAGCAAGATCAAATATTCATCATCCAAGAAAATCCTATAGGTTCTACTTGGCACAAACACTAATTAAAACATAAAAACACATCTAAACAGAAGATGGATGATAAATTTATTCCTAAACAGAACCAAAAACAAAAAACACAAATAAAATTGGGTTGCCTTCCAACTAGCGCTATCGTTTAATGGCCCTAGCTAGGCATAAAAGCGAAGATAGATCTAAGTAGTGCCATCTTTGGCACTCAATTCATAAGTAGCTCGCATGATAGATTCATAAGGTAATTTAACTTTCTTTCTTGGAAAGTGTTCCATGCCTTTCCTTAATGGAAATTGGAATCTAATATTCCCTTCCTTCATATCAATAATTGCACCAATCGTTCTAAGGAAAGGTCTACCAAGAATAATAGGGCAAGAAATATTGCAATCTATATCAAGAACGATAAAATCTACGGGCACCAAATTTCTATTTGCAATAATGAGAACATCATTGATCATTCCCATTGGCTTTTTAATGGTGGAATCCGCAAGGTGCAAATTTAAAGAGCAATCATCTAGATCATGGAAACCTAGAATATCACATAAAGTTTTCGGAATCGTGGAAACACTAGCACCCAAATCACACAAAGCAAAACACTCATGATCTTTAATTTTAATCTTTATAGTAGGTTCCCACTCATCATTAAGTTTTCTAGGTATAGAAACTTCCAAATTAAGTTTTTCATCATAAGATTGCATCAAGGCATCAACGATATGTTTGGTAAAGGCTTAATTTTGACTATAAGCATGAGGAGAATTAACAACGGATTGCAACAAGGAAATACAACCTTCTAAAGAACAATTATCATAATCAAATTCCTTGAAATCCGAGATAGTGGGTTCAATGCTATTTAAAGTCATGACCTCTCCAACCCCACTTTTACCAAATTTAATATCAAGATCTAAAAACTCCAAATTTTTGGAACGCCTTCTAGGCAAAGGTGGATCATATTCAGTCCCATCATTATCAAGATTCATATTGCAAAACAAAGATCTAATAGGAGACACATCAATAACTTTAAGATCCTCATCATTATTTTCATGGAAACTAGAAGAACACGCCTTTACAAAGCAATCTTTCTTAGCACGCAATCTAGCGGTTCTTTTCTTGCACTCATCAATGGAAATTCTCATTGCTTTGAGAGACACATTGATATCATGCTTAGGAGGATTAGATCTAAGTTTAAGAGAATCAACATCAAGCGAAAGTCTATCAACGTTCCTAGCCAAATCATCAACTTTGAGCAATTTTTCTTCAAGCAAAGCATTAAAATTCTTTTGAGAAATCATAAATTCTTTCACACTATTCTCAAAGTCAGAGGGTATCTTCTTGAAATTACCATAAGAATTATTGTAGGAATTTCCATAATTATTAGAGGAATTACTAGGGAACGGTCTAGAATTAAAGTTTCCTCTATAAGAATTGTTTCCAAAACTATTCCTACCAACAAAATTCACATCCATAGATTCATTATTATTCTCAATCAAAGAAGACAAAGGCATATCATTAGGATCAAGAGGAGCATTTTTAGTAGCAAATAATTTCATAAGTTCATCCACCTTTCCACTCAAAACATTAATTTCTTCTATAGCATGCACTCTTTTACTAGTAGATATTTCGGTGTGCCATTGAGAATAATTAGCCATAATATTATCAAGAAGTTTTGTAGCATCTCCTAAAGTGATTTCCATAAACGTGCCTCCGCGGCCGAATCTAAAAGATTTCTAGAAGCAAAGTTCAAACCGGCATAAAATTTTGTATGATCATCCATAAATTCAAACCATGAGTAGGGCAATTGCGAATCATCAATTTCATTCTTTCCCAAGATTGGGAAACATGCTCATGATCAAGTTGTTTAAAATTTATAATATCGTTCCTAAGAGTGATAATCTTAGCGGGAGGAAAATACTTAGAGATAAAAGCATCTTTGCACTTGTTCCAGAATCAATACTATTTTTAGGCACAGACGAAAACCAAACTTTAGCACGATCTCTAACTGAAAACGAAAATAACTTCAATTTAACAATATCATTATCTGTATCTTTCTTCTTTTGCATATCACACAAATCAACAAAGTTGTTTAACTGAGTAGCGGCATCTTCACTAGGAAGGCCGGCGAATTGATCTTTCATAACAAGATTCAGCAAAGCAGTATTGATTTCACACGACTCAGCATCATTAAGAGGAGCAATCGGAGTACTAAGGAAATCATTATTATTGGTATTGGCGAAATCACACAATTTGGTATTATCTTGCGCGATGGCAACAAGTAATCCAACACACAAGCAAGCAGAAAAAAGGCAAGCGAAAAAGAGAGGAGAAGAAAGGGAAAGAGAGGGCAAATAAAACGGCAAGGGTGAAGTGGGGGAGAGGAAAACGAGAGGCAAATGGCAAATAATGTAAATGCGAGGGAGATGAGTTTGTGATGGGTACTTGGTATGTCTTGACTTGATGGAAGCTTCCCAGGCAACGGCGCCAGAAATCCTTCTTGCTACGTCTTGAGCTTGCGTTGGTTTTCCTTGAAGAGGAAAGGGTGATACAGCACAGTAGCGTAAGTATTTCCCTCAGTTTTTGAGAACCAAGGTATCAATCCAGTAGGAAGTTCCTTCAAAGTCCCATGCACCTACACAAACAAACAAAGAACTCGCAACCAACGCAACAAAGGGGTTGTCAATCCCTTCACGGCCACTTGCGAAAGTGAGATCTGATAGAGATAATATGATAAGATAAATATATTTTTGGTATTTTATAATATAGATGCCAAAAGTAAAGATGCAAATAAAAGTAGATAGAAAGCTTATATGATAAAAGATAGACCCGGGGGCCATAGGTTTCACTAGTGGCTTCTCTCAAGATAGCATAAGTATTACGGTGGGTGAATTACTGTCGTACAATTGATAGAAAAGCGAATAATTATGAGATTATCTAGGCATGATCATGTATATAGGCATCACGTCCGTGACAAGTAGACCGACTCCTGCATGCATCTACTACAATTACTCCACACATCGACCGACTCCTGCCTGCATCTAGAGTATTAAGTTCATAAAGAACAGAGTAACGCATTAAGAAAGATGACATGATGTAGAGGGATAAACTCATGCAATATGATATAAACCCCATCTTTTTATCCTCAATGGCAACAATACAATACGTGCCTTGCAACCCTTTCTGTCACTGCGTAAGGACACCGCAAGATTGAACCCAAAGCTAAGCACTTCTCCCATGGCAAGAAAGATCAATCTAGTAGGCCAAACCAAACTGATAATTCGAAGAGACTTGCAAAGATAACTCAATCATACATAAAAGAATTCAGAAGAGATTCAAATATTTCTCATAGATAAACTTGATCATAAACCCACAATTCATCGGATCTCGACAAACACACCGCAAAAAGAGTTTACATCGAATAGATCTCCACAAGAGAGGGGGAGAACATTGTATTGAGATCCAAAAAGAGAGAAGAAGCCATCTAGCTAATAACTATGGACCCGAAGGTCTGTGGTAAACTACTCACAACTCATCAGAGGGGCTATGGTGTTGATGAAGAAGCCCTCCATGATCGATTCCACCTCCGACGGAGCACCGGCGAAGGCTCCAAGATGGGATCTCGCGGATACAGAAGGTTACGGCGGTGGAAATTGTTTTTCGGTGGCTCCCTAGATGGTTTTGGGGTACGTAGGTATATATAGGATGAAGAAGTAGGTCGGTGGACGCTTGTGGGGCCCAGGAGACAGGGGGCACGCCCACCAGGGAAGGGCGCGCCCTCCACCCTCCTGGCCGCCTCGATCGCTTCTTGACGTGCACTCCAAGTCCTCTGGATGACGTTCGTTCTAAAAATCACGTTCCCGAAGGTTTTATTCCGTTTGGACTCCGTTTGATATTCCTTTTCTTCGAAATACTGAAATAGGCAAAAAAACAGCAATACGGGCTGGGCCTCCGGTTAGTAGGTTAGTCCCAAAAATGATATAAATGTGTAAAATAAAGCCCATAAAGATCCAAAAGGGGTAATATAATAGCATGGAACAATCAAAAATTATAGATACGTTGGAGACGTATCACTAGGTCCCAGCAGTCAGGAGGAAACGTTTTTTCATGAAATACAGTGGCCCGTCCGGTGGGTCCCAGCTGTCAGGTGGAGGAATCATTATTTTCCGCGTAATAAGGAGGCACTTCCTTGCTGCGGCCGTGGACCCAACTATCAGCCCCTCCACGTACAGTCCACGTCCGATGGAAGTCGTTCCTTGACCACATTGACCACGCCGCGCCGAGAGCACCAGGGCGGTGGACGACGGCGAGGCCTAGGAAGGGGACGACGGGGAGTCGGGGAAGACGTGGCAGTGGAAGCCCGCGCGGAGTGGAGTACAAGGGTTCACTGGTTCGGCTGCGGTGTGAGGCTGCCGTCGCCGCAGGGCCTGGCCAGCGGTGGGAATAGTAGGGGGCGGTGACGCCTCCGCGGCAGCACAGCCGGCCACGGGAGGCAGGAGCATGCGGCACGACCGGCGCTGCTTTGGGCGGCTGGAGCAAGAAGACCAGAGGTTGAAGAAGCACTACCGCCGTTGGATGAACATTGTACGGTAACAGGAGCTAGAATTGTTCATATTGACTAAGTTGACAAAGCCCTCCGTCCCCATCAACTTGGTAGGCCCACAAGTCAGCCTCCCACTATGCTGGGTTCCAGCTGGCAGGGGGAGTATTCATTTTTTTGTGCGTAATAAGGAGGCACTTCCTTGAGTGGGCAGAATAACAGGGGATGTGGTTGAGTGGAGTGGAGGGATGGCCTGGCCAGCGGTGGGAGTAGTATGGGGGCGGTGAGGCCTCCGCGGCAGCACAGCCGGCCACGGGAGGCAGGAGCATGTGGCACGACCGGCGCTGCTTTGGGCGGCTGGAGCAAGAAGACCAGAGGTTGAAGAAGCACTACGACCGTTGGACGGACATCGTACGGTCATTGGAGCTAGAGTCGTTTATATTGACTAAGTTGACAAAGCCCTTCGTCCCCGTCAACTTAGTAGGCCCACTATACTAGGTCCTAGCTAGCAGGGGGAGTATTCATTTTTTTGTGCGTAATAAGGAGGCACTTCCTTGCGTGCGAAAATATAGCTGGTGGGTCTGAGCTGTCAGCGGCGGTAACATTTTTTTCGCGAAATACAGAGGCCCTTTCGGTGGGTCCCAGATGTCAGATGGAGGAATCATTATTTTGCGCGTAATAAGGAGGCATTTCCTTGCGTGCGGCCGTGGACCCAGCTGTCAGCCTCTCCACGTACAGTCCACTTCAGATGCATGTCGGTCGTTGACCACGCCATGCCGAGAGCACCAGGGCGGTGGACGACGGCGAGGCCTATGAAGGGAACGACACGGAGGCAGGGAAGACTCGGCAGTTGTTTCCCACGCGGAGGGGTGTACGACTGTACGAGGGTTTACTGGTTCGTCTGTCGTCGCCGGAGAATAACAGCAGGTGTGGGACTGTGGGTGAGTAGAGGGATGGCTAGGCCAGCGATGGGAGTACGGTGGGGCGGTGAGGCCTGCATGTCAGCACAGCCGGCCGCGTGGAGGAGGGAGCAGGCAGTCCTGCCAGCGCTTGTTTGAGCGGCTGGAGCAGGAAGAGTAGAGATTGAAGAAGCACAACGGCCGTTGGATGGACATCCAACAGTATACAGGCCATCTGTGGAAAGCCTCAAATCTGTGGAAAACAGCATACAGGTCATCTGCCATTATTTCAAATAATTTACAGCCCATTTGCTAATTCTTACGGGTTTTTTGATCCCATATTATTTTTGTTAGCATTACAACCCATATTGTGGCCACGGTCAAAAAATTATACGAAATTTTGCATATGTTGGTGCGGTCTGAACTGTTTTTAATCCCGAAATTTCGAGTCACATTCAGACTGATTTTAAAAATAAATGTATATCAATATAAAATCCAATAAATTGTCCACGCATAAAAATCAATGCAATTTACAATCTCGAAATGAAAAAAAGATATTTGAAACTAATTGCCGGTTTGATGTGTTTTAAAAATGTACATCTCATTTCTCATTACTGATAGGCCATTTTCTCGGCCAGCCGAATGAAGCTCTCCTCGTCTTGAAAGATTTGCAGCCCAACAGGCCTGATAAAGCGACTTACTTGACAAATCACAAAAAACTGGGCTAGCCATTTTCAGAAAGAAAAAACTACTGGGCTGGTCTGCGGTAAACATAAAAGAAAAGGCTGTCTAGACAGGCCAGAGTGTCCCGCAGAGCCCAGTTGACACCCTGCTTCCGTCTCAAAAACAAATTAGATAAATGCCACTCCAATTATGGCGATTCATAAAAATGCCACTGCAATTTCCAAACTTTGAAAAATGCCACTGCAATTTTCGCAAACTTTGAAAAATGCCACTGCAGTTTGCAAACTTTGAAAAACGCCACTCCAGACTTCGAAAAATGCCACTAGAAATGGCATGAAATGGCATTTTTCAAAGTTTGGAAATTGCAGTGGCATTTCTCGGATACACCAGATTTGGAGTGGCATTTATCAAATGAACCCATAACAAAAATAACTGGGCGAGCTGCTGGGTCCCTGGTGTCAGCCGCTCGTTCTGCAATTCTCTTGTTTATTGACTACGTCGACAATGGCATGGACCCAGATGTCAGAAATCCACTAGGAGGAGCCATTTTTTTATTGGCTTGAAATAAGGAGGCACTTGCTTGCGTACTGCCATGACCTTGGCGGGTCCCTGCTGTCATCCTCTCCACGTACAATCATCTCCTGATTGTGTACGCGACAACCTGGTAGGCCCACAAGTGAGCCTCTAAACCCATGGAGGACAAATACAACCCATTTAAAAAAATAATAGCCCATTCCATACGTTCAAACGGAAAGTTCAACATTTAGAGCAAAGTAACAGGTTTGATCCACATATAGAGTACTGAACTTCCACGTTGACAACCATCATAGCCAAGTTAACTATCTACTCCCACAAATACTCTAGTAGCGTACAAGTACTAACTTACTCTTAGCTAACTAGACGATGCCGGCCGCCATCTGTGGTACATGCTAAACGCCGGCACCGGCGTCCTGCGTCTCGGCTCGGACTTGCAAGAGGTGCGATAGGGCGCGTTGCTCTCGCGCGTTGGCCCTTTCCATGCCGGCGTGGTCCACCGAAGCTTCGGCTTCCAATCGGGATACCCACTTGACGAGCTGGTAGTAAAAATCGGCGTCGCGAACGCGTGCGTGCCCGACAGCCTCCAGGGCTATTTGCCGGGCGCCGGCCTCCATGTAGTCGGCCCACTTGCGGGCACTTTGCTCGCGACTCAGAGCGTCGATGCGCTGCTGCTCCATGTCCCGCTGGCAGCGCAAATCGGCGATACGCTGCTCCTCCGCCAGGCGGTCGCGCTCCAACAACTCCTGCTCCTCCGCCAGGCGGTCACGCTCCAACAACTCCTCAATCTCCGCATTGCCATCTAAAGACAGCTAGAATGCCTCCTCCCTCCATCTGCCTTCCGGTGAAAAACCGAACACTAGTTCCGGCGGTGACCGCCTCCGGCGTCGCCTACCGCGGACGGGCGGGGGCATGGCGGACGTGGCGAGCGACGTCGGGCCGGTGGGGGCTTATGAGGATATGGTGAGTTGGGTCACGGTGCCACTGGAGAAGGTCGGGAAACAGTACTTATAGGCGGAAGGTAGCTCGACGGTCATCAGAATTCAAAGCATAATTAGCGCGCCAGCTTGCCGTGGAAAACTAGAGAAACTGAAATTATGACTGTGCCGTCCCGTCCCGTCCCGTCTGGGTCGCACGCCGGCATGGCGGTCAAACGAGTGCACTCGAATCATCTCCCTCCTTGTCAATAATGATTCCACGGATTTAAAAAGCCCGCAACAATTAAAGCGCATCTTTTTCGCATCAGTTAGCTGCCTTATTTACGGCCGGCTGCATGCAGGCACTCAGAATCGCTCGCAGCCAGTAGGCGGAGCAGCATGCAACGAGTCGCAGCCGAGGGCACGCATGCAGCCACTTAAATCGCAGGAATTAATTAGGCTTAAACTTCTGCATGCCGTTAATTATTGCCATGCCTTGGTCTTGCTGCTTTGCTCACGGGACTAATAAATCCGGACGGAGGAAGTACCTTGGTTGGTGAGAGGTTTGAATTAAGCCCTGCAAACCGGAAAGGAGGTACTAGTACATGCGTGATCCGCTATTTATTCGTGTAGGACCGAGTAGGTCGTTTCTTGAATTGAGCTGTCGGAGTAAATGGCCATGGGTAGCCTAACCGACTCCCCATGGCACTTTAAAAAATTACTAGGCCATTCAAGCCTTCAAGCATACAAAGCATAGGGCCGCCTTCCCCCTGCCGAGGGCCGACTCCCAGAAGGCGACACAGCCTCAGAAACCTCCTCCAAGAAAGATACGAGATAGCCGACTCCCAGAAGGCGACCCAGCCTCAGAAACCTCCTCCAAGAAAGATACGAGATAGCTGACTCCAGGAAGCCGGCCCCAAGAGGACCGACTCCCAGAAGCCGGCCACGAAGAAATCCGGCTCCCAGAAGCCTGCCAAGACTGCACCCACCAAGACTGTACCCACATAGCGGCGATAGGGTGGGGTGTGGCCGCAATACAGCCCACTACCCCCGAATCTCGGAACAGGCATGGCCACAGGGCGCCGTACGGGCCAGCCATCCCCCATCCGGCGTGGCACTGTAGCCATGTTGGCCTCGATGTCACCCACGACAGGTGCCAGTACGGCCCGTGGGCGGCGGGCCCCTTTGCCAGAGAGACATTTGAAGGCGGCCTGGCCTCCTCTAGTCGGCCAGGGATGTGGCTGGCTCCCAATAGCCGGCTACCTCCCTCCCTCGAATCATGTGCCTCATTAAGGAGACAAGACGAGGTAAGGCTACAGTGAGAGCTCGCAAGGCGGTGACACTATAGCCACGCTTACCTCGACAAAGCCCTCGTCATCAGAGGCGAGGCAACAGTAACCAGCCGCCGACAAAGCCCCCAAGCGGTGGGGTCGGCCTGCCGGCCAAGAGGCCGGCAGCCGGCGGGACCCACCAGTCGGCGGGCCCCAATGACCGGCGGAGAAGCCGGCGAGCATAGACACTGACGGCTTTGACCCGCGCCCAGCCAGATTACCATTGTACCCCTGGGGGTAGGCCTATATAAACCCCCAGGGCACCCATGCAAAGGGGGATCTCACAAAATTCCACACACCACCTAGAGAGAAAAGGAGAGCTAGCATTGTCCTTCTCCTTCCTCTAGCCAAACAGCTCAAGGAGCACTTGTAGCTACTTACATTGATCAAGTTATCATGCGGAGACCCGGCAGAGCAGGACTAGGGGTGTTATCTCCATGGAGAGCCCCGAACCTGGGTAAGATCCGCCGGCGTGCATGTCTTCGCCTCATCCCGTTTCCAGGCACCAGCGATGTTTTACTGGCTCCCACAATGATAAGCCACCCGTTGGCATATGTCGCACCTACCACCCGACATTTGGCGCCCACCGTGGGGCCAGGTGCACCGTCGTCCAGACCCCTATTCTGGACGGGAACCCTTTTTCTCCCCCGCGAGCGCAGCCAGCCTACTACGCCCGACGACGCTTGCCCCGACGCGCTGCAAGGCGTCGACGACGCCTGCGCGGCAAGCTGCCTCGCCGATCTTCTTGGCGAGACTCGCATCTCCGACGAGCCCGCGTCCGACGCAGGCACGGACTACCCCGAGAGCCGCCTCGTCAGCCTCCTCGACCAGCTTCACGTCTCCAGCGAACTTGCTGTAGACTTGGAGTCGGTCGGCTCCACCGACCCGATGCTTGTCGACTTCGACACGGCATCGTTCGATGCCTACCCCTCGGACGTGGTAGTCTTTGACGACCCTTTCCCTCGAGCTGAATGCTGCAGCAGCGCTGTCACTAAGGTGCTGGTCATCAGCCACGTCGCCGACTCGGGCGAGAACGCCCACGACGCCCTACACGCGGCGATGCATGACTTGTCCGTCGCCATCCCGGCCAATGCCGACGCCGAGACCCTGGAGGCACACCGCCTCGCCCTCATCGCGGAGGGCCAGAAGATAGCCTCCATGAGACGCCTCACCGAGGCCCACCAGCGCGAAGTCGACCGTGCCGCTTTTGGTACGCCGCCTCACGGCGGGCCGAGCCGAGCCGGCCTCGTCAAGAAGCGCGGCGCGGCCATCGCCAGCATGCTGGGGCAGACCGCCCGGTCTACGCCACACCGCTCGAGAATCTGCGAGCCGCTCAGGCGGCCGCAGAAGAGCTGAACGGGCTGGGGGCTGATGAGCTCCCCTACATGACAAGACGTATTCAGCAGCTGATCGATGCGGCCGCAGAACGGCATGAAGCCGGCGCCCGCGCTGAGAGTCCTCCCCCACGCCGAGAGCATGCCGCGACATCCCGGTCGCCGACTGCGAGCGGCGCCCGCGCAAGGAAAGACAAGGAGCCGGCTGCTAGCCGCAGCCGGACTCGAATCACCATCGAGCGCGACGCGGAAGGCCGCCCTCGAGCAGTGGAGCGCCAAGGAAATCCGCCTCCTCCCCCGCCTCGTGGAGAGAGATGTCCCACCCCGCCGCCTGTCACGCATCTGACTCTCGGTGGCCGACTAGGCCACCGCGAAGGAGTCGGCAAGAACGACGCCCACCACCGGATCGACCGCCTAGCTCGATCCCTGACGCTGGAAGAAGAAGATGATGTCGGCCTCCATGCTGTGGCCCCCGCATCCGCGATGAGCCCTTCCCCAAAGGGTTCTCGCTCCCCAGAGACACGCCCAAGTACAACGGCTCTGTGAAGCCGGAAGATTGGCTCATCGACTACTCTACCGCCGTCAGCATGGCAAACGGCAACAGGCGCGTAGCCGTGGAGTACGTACCTCTCATGCTGCAAGGCACGGCACGCACCTGGCTCAACAGCCTCAAGCCCTACAGCGTCAACAGCTGGCTGGACTTCACCGAAGTCTTCGTCCGCAACTTCACCAGCACGTACAAGTGGCCTCCCAAGCCCCGCGAGCTCTCGTTATGCGTCCAAGGGCCCAGCGAGTCAACCCGCGACTACCTCACGCGGTGGGCCGAGCTCCGCAACTCCTGCGAGGGGATGCACGAGGTTCAAGCTATCGAGTACTTCACCGCCGGGTGCCGAGAGGGCACCCTCCTCAAGCACCGACTCCTCTGCGATGAGCCGGCTACCCTCGACGAGCTGCTGGTCATTGCAGACAAGTACGCCACAGCCGACTCCTCGATGAAGACCGAGCTCCGAGTGGACGCCTCTGGGAAGGTGCTCGCTCCGGATCCTAAGACGCCGGCTGGCGACTCCAATCCGCGCCCCTACCAGAACGACCACAAGCGCAAGGCCCCTATGCCGCCTTCCACCAGTCGGCAGGTGGCCACAGTCGAAGACAAGCAGTCTGAAGAACGGCCCGCTCCCAAGAAGAAGGGCGGCAGGCCGGCTTGGCAGCCGGCCTTCTCCTACGAGCAGACTCTCGATGCCCCCTGCAAGTTCCACAGTGGCGCGAAGCCGTCCAACCACACGACCCAAAAGTGCCACTAGCTCACCCGGATCTCCCAGGGCGAGGGGCTGGTGCCGCCTCCCGGCCCGCCGCCTCTAGCCCCTCAGCAGCCGGTTGCTCGACCACCAGTCGGAGCCATTCAGGATGAGTTCCCTGATGAGCACGCCGCCTACGTCGTCTTCATGAGCCAGGTTGAAGGCAAGCGCAGCCGGCGCCGACAGCACCAAGAGGTCAACGCAGTCGCCTCCAGCAACCCCGAGTTCATGCATTGGTCCGAAAGGCCTATCAACTGGAGCCGGGCCGATCACCCAGAGGTGATGTCGTCCCCTGGCTCCTACGCATTGTGTGTTGGATGTCACCCTCGCAACAGAGAGGCGGGCTGCCCGATTCTCCCGTGTCCTGATTGATGGCGGAAGCAGTATCAACATATTGTACTGCGACACCCTGGAGAAGTTGAACCTCAAGGCGAAGCAGCTCATGCCAAGCCAGACCGTTTTCCATGGCATCGTACCCGGCCTGTCTTGTTCCCCGATCGGCAAGATCAAGATGGATGTTCTCTTCGGAGACAAGGATCACTTTCGCCGAGAAGCAATCTGGTTCGAGGTAGTGGATCTGGAAAGCCCTTACCACGCCTTGCTTGGCCAACCTGCTCTGGCCAAGTTCATGGCTGTGCCCCACTACGCCTACCTGAAGATGAAGATGTCGAGCTCGAAGGGGATCATCACTATAGCTGGCGACTACAAAAAGTCCATCGAGTGCGCTGCAGCCAGCAGCCGGCTGGCCGAGTCCCTCGTAGTGGCAGAAGAGAAGAAGATGCTGGAGCGAGTTGTGGCCATGGCCGGCAAACAGCCGTCCTTGTCCCCCGACCCCAAGGAGTATGATGTGCAGGGCTCCTTCCAACCGTCCAAGGAGACGAAGAAGATACCTCTGGACAAGGAGAACCCGGAGAGGTTTGCAGTCATTGGTGCAAACCTGGACAGTAAATAGGAAGGGGAGCTCGTCGACTTCCTCCGTGAGAATCGAGACATCTTTTCATGGTCCCCAAAGGACATGCCGGGTGTTCCGAAGGATTTTGCCGAGCACAAGTTACACGTCCGAGCGGACGCGAAGCCGGTCAAGCAGCCCCTCTGCCGACTGTCAGAAGAGAAGAGAAGAATCGTAGGGGAAGAGATAGCCCGGCTCCTTGCCGCCGGCTTTATTATGGAATTTTTTCCCAGAGTGGCTTGCCAACCCAGTCTTGGTGTTGAAGAAGAACAACAAATGGCGTATGTGTATAGACTACACTAGCCTCAACAAGGCCTGCCCCAAAGATCCGTTTGCTCTACCACGGATTGATCAAGTAATAGACTCCACAGCCGGATGCGAGCTGTTGAGTTTCTTGGATGCCTACTCAGGATACCACCAGATTAAGTTGGACCCAGCAGACCGCCTGAAGACCGCCTTCATCACACCATTCGGAGCTTTCTGTTACCTGACTATGACATTCGGCTTGAGGAATGCCGGTGCCACTTTTCAGCGTTTAATGCAGAAATGCCTCCTCAAGCAACTCGGCAGAAATGCCCACGTCTACGTAGACGATATTGTGGTGAAGACAGAAAAGCGCGGCACCCTGCTGGAAGACCTCAAAGAAACATTTGCCAACTTACGCCGATTCCAGATCAAGCTCAACCCCGAGAAATGCGTGTTCGGAGTACCAGCCGGCCAGCTTCTAGGCTTTCTGGTCTCCGAACGCGGCATTGAGTGCAACCCTGTGAAGATCAAGGCCATTGAGAGAATGGAGATCCCCACCAAGTTGCGAGACGTACAGAAGTTCGGGGTGCCTGGCCTCCCTAAACTGCTTTATCAGCCGGCTAGGAGAGAAGGCTCTCCCCCTGTACCGACTCATGAAGAAATCCACTCATTTTGAGTGGAATGACCAAGCAGACCAAGCCTTCCATGAGTTGAAAAAGATGCTGACCACTCCACCTGTCCTGGCGGCGCCGACTGAGAAGGAGCCCATGCTCCTCTACATTGCCGCAACTAGCCGAGTGGTTAGTACAGTCATCGTGGTCCAGCGCCTAGAAGAAGGCCGAGCCCAGCTAGTCCAGAGGCCAGTATGTTATCTAAGCGAAGTACTATCCAGCTCAAAGCAAAACTACCCACACTACCAGAAGATGTGCTATGGAGTGTACTTTGCCGCCAAGAAGCTGAAGCCCTACTTTCAAGAGCATCCCATCACGGTCGTATGCACCGCCCCGCTTGCTGAGATCATAGGCAGCCGGGATGCATCCGGCTGGGTGGCTAAATGGGCCATTGCGCTGGCGCCTTACACAATCTTCTACCAGCCCCGCACCGCCATCAAGTCCCAAGCATTGGCCGACTTCCTCATCGACTAGGCCGAGACCCAGTACCTACCGCCGGCTCCCGACTCTACTCATTGGCGGATGCACTTCGACGGGTCCAAGATGCGCACCGGCTTGGGAACCGGCATCGTCCTCACCTCTCCCAAAGGCGACAAGCTCAGATACACGCTGCAAATCCACTTTGCCGCCTCCAACAACGTGGCTGAATACGAGGCGCTCATACACGGGCTCCGGCTAGCCAAAGAGCTCGGCATACGCTGGATCCTGTGTTATGGCGACTCGGACTTGGTGGTCCAGCAGTCATCTGGCGACTGGGACGCCAAGGATGCGAACATGGCAAGCTATCGATTCCTCGTCCAGCAAATCAGTGGGTACTTCGAAGGGTGCGAGTTCCTTCACGTGCCACGGGCCGACAACGACCAAGCAGACGCCCTAGCACGGATCGGCTCCACCCGCCAGGCTATACCAACCGGTGTCTCTCTCCAGCGCCTCCTCAAACCATTCATCAAGCCGTCTCCAGAGTCGGACTCTATCTTCGTACCACCCGCCCCCGATGCAGCCGGATCCGACTGTAGGAACCCAGCAGGCGGCTCGGGGACTTCGACAAGCGGCCCGGTGACGGCCGTAGTCGCACCCGGCTCGGGGACTTCAGAACCCGGCCCGGGGACTGCAGCAGTCGGCCCGGGGACTGCAGCGACACAAGAAGCAGTGGCCGACTCCAACTCTCCACCACCCAACCCACCCACCCGAGTCATAGTGGCCGTACTAACAGTAGAAGAAGTCACAGCTCCATCATGGGCCCAGCCCATCCTCAACTTCCTAGTCAACAGAGAGCTGCCGACTAATGAGATCTCGGCAAGACTAGTGCAACACCGAGCCGGAGCATATGCAATAATAAACAGAGAACTTGTCAAGCGTAGCGTCACTGGGGTCTTCCAGCGCTGCGTCGAGCCAGAAAAGGGTGTAGCAATCCTCAAGGATATCCACCAAGGCGAATGCGGCCACCACGCAGCCTCAAGATCACTTGTGGCCAAAGCCTTCCGCCACGGTTTCTTCTGGCCGACTGCTTTGGAAGATACCAAAGAAATAGTCAATTGCTGCAAAGGATGCCAAGTCTTCAGTTCCAAACAACACCTACCGGCTTCCACACTCAAGACCATCCCCCTCACCTGGCCCTTTGCCGTCTGGGGGCTGGACATGGTGGGCCCGTTCAAGACAGCCCGCGGCAGCTTGACACATCTGCTTGTCGCCGTGGACAAATTTACCAAGTGGATCAAAGTGAAGCCGATCAAGAAGCTGAACGGGCCGACTGCCGTGACATTTATTGCCTACATCACTACTCGGTATGGCGTGCCGCACAGCATGATCACCGACAACGGCACAAACTTTGCCAAAGGAGCACTGGCACGTTTCTGCGCGACACAAGGCATCCGACTGGACTTAGCGTCCGTTGCCCACCCGCAGTCAAACGGCCAGGTCGAGCGAGCAAACGGCCTCATCCTCTCCGGCATCAAGCCCCGCCTGGTCGTACCACTGGAGCGCTCAGCCGGCTGCTGGCTCGACGAGCTGCCGGCTGTCCTCTGGAGTCTGCGTACTACCCCAAACAAGTCAACCGGCTTCACTCCGTTCTTCCTTGTATATGGTGCCGAGGCTGTCATCCCAACTGACATCGAGTTCGACTCGCCTCGGGTCACCATGTACACGGAAGCGGAGGCCAAGGAAGCGCGAGAAGACGGCGTCGACCTGCTGGAAGAAGACCGGCTGTTAGCGCTCAGCCGGTCCGCCATCTACCAGCAAGGTTTGCGCCGTTACCACAACCGGAAGGTCAAGCCAAGATCCTTCCAAGAGGGCGACCTTGTGCTTCGGCTGATCCAGCAAACAGCCGGCCAGCACAAGCTCTCGGCCCCTTGGGAAGGCCCTTTCGTCGTCAGCAAGGCACTAGGCAACGACTCCTACTACCTGATCGACGCACAAAAACCAAGAGCACGCAAGAGGGATGATTCTGGCAAGGAGTCGGAGCGACCGTGGAACGCAAACCTCCTGAGAAGATTTTACAGTGGAAAGCAGTATGTACCATGCTACTGTTTTCATTAAATATGAGACAAAAGGGCCCCCCGAGGAGCACTCGGGGACTGCCCTCCTTTATCTATGAATGACGAGTGTCATACTCATGAATGTATTATTACATTTGATTTTCTGTCTCGCACTGGGTTCGACTAGTCGGCCCGGGGACTGGCCGCCTTAAGTTATATTAAAAGTTCTACGTGAAGTCAGACAAGTAGTGTGCCGGCACCCGAGCCCTCTCTTGTTGAAAGTTGCAGCTCGAAGAACCGACTGTCCGACTGGCAAGAGCCAAAGGCTGAAAGGATGCCCACACGAAAAACGGCTAAGGATTAACGAACTTATATAACGCAAAGATGGCCTCCAACCACGCCTACCGGCTGTCAAACCAGCCGGCTGGCCGGCCTCCCAGTCACTTTGCTATAATCCAACAAAGCTAGAGTACTTGCCCTCCCAACTGGGCAAGCACTTCTCCAGCCACAGATTGCAGAGCAGCTGTCCGGCTGGGAAGGCGGCAACCAAGGGAGGGCGGCAAAGGATACAGCCGAAGGATGAAAAGCAAAGAACATGGGAAAGCCAAACACATGCATAATTATATTTACACATAAAGCCCTAACAGGCCGGCAGTCAATATAGTTCGAATACACCCCCAGTGGGTGGAATTGCGCAAACTTAACAAAATGATGTTCCAAGAGTGGTAAAACAGGAAAGTAGAGGCAGCAGACTAGACTAAGGGCGCAGCGGGGGAGCCGGGCTGGTCGGTGGAGACGGCGCCGCGGGCTGGAGGAGTGGCCGGCTGGCGGGTCTCGGCTTGATCATCGCCGGCTGCAGGCGGTGCACCCGCGCGTGCCTTATTGCTGGAGGCACGGTCAAGTTGAGGCTGACCGGCCGCTCCACCATCTGGCCCAGCGTCTTCACCCTCCTCCTCCTCCTCCTCCTCGCCCTCGTCGCTGGAGTCGATCTCCTCCGCCGAGTCCTCGCCATCTACCGAGTTCAGCCCGAACCACTGCTCCGGCTGGGCAACGCCGTTGTCGTCCACCTCAGGGGCGAAGGCGCTGGTGTCTGTGTAATCGGCAATCGCCGAAGCCCGCTGGATGATAGCCGGCCGCGCCGGCTCCAGCTCCGTGTCGGCCTCCTGCCGTCAGGTGGCCAGCTGGTCCAGACTCAGCTCGGGGTACCAGGCCTTGGCAAACTCCATCGCCCGCCTGGCGCCGGACCGATCCGCAGAAGCCTTCCAGGCCTCGAAGCGTCCGACCGCCACCTCCAGCCAGTCGACAGTCCGACTGGGGGTGCGGGGAATCACCTCACCAGGCCAAAGAGTGGCCAACACCTGCGCCCCAACACGCTGAAGCCGGCGGAGCATGCGGTGAGCCGGCTGGAGGCGGGCTTGAATCGCCAAGAGTTGTTCCTCCAGCGACCGACGAGCGTTCGACGCGATCTCGACGCCAGCCTGCCTTCGTGCCTCGCGGTGGGCCTCGACGACCTGGTTGGCGGCGGTAGAGTAGCCAGGGAAGTACTATGCGCAAGAAATAAAGAGAAAGAAGAGAAGAACACCAAGTCAGAAAATGAGCCAAACGGCAAGCGGCAAGCAAGGACGAAGAAGAAGGCGGCCTAACGTCAACCAAGTCTTCGATCTGGCCATAGCCGTTGATCAGCGACTGCCTCGCTTCGGCCCAGCTGGCCGCCTCTGTCTCATATTTGGCTTGGAGGGCGGCCTCGCTGTCCTGCACCGCCTTCAGGGCCGCCTTGTGGATTTTCTCCTGGTCGGCCAGCCTCTTGGCCAGGCGGTCACTCTCTTGTGCCAAGGCGTCAAATTCGGCCTCCTTAACACGGAGGGCGGCCTGGGCCCCGCCCAGCTGCTCCCTCAGACTAGCTTTGGCCGCTGCAGGAATGGCAGAAAAGAAAGAAGCAATAAGGAAGAAGTCGTCAAGGAAGATCTGACCCGACTGCTCAGCAGTCGGCCCGAATCTCGGGGACTACACCCAGTGGGTGCGCTGATGCGCCCCCACGTGAGATAAAAGACGAAGCACTTACCCCGGCTCTCAGATAGGTCAGCATTATTCTGGGTCAGCTCCCGAGCCGGGGAGTTGAAGGCAGCCACGCAGAGGTTGTGGTAGTCCTGCAAGATAGGTAGAGGAGCGAATGAGAACAAGATAGCAAAACAAAGCCCGCTAAGAAGTTCCAAGCCACCTGCTCAGCAGCCGACTCGGAACTCGGGGACTACACCCAGTGGGTGCGCTGACGGGCCCCCACAGAAGAAACCAAGATCAAAAAAGCAAAATAGGAAGACTAACCCGAATGGCCGCCCGCGTCGCAAGGAACTCGTCATTGTATTTCCTCAGCGCCGCAGCCTGGGACTGAAGCCGGTTCCAGACGTCCAGCGCTGCCACGTTCACCACAGCCATCCCTCCACCCGGCATCCACCCCGAGCTGGCGCTGGCCGCCTCCACGTCCTGGGCCGACGAGCTGGAGCCCGCAGCCTTTTGTGGGTCCGATGCGGCTTTCCCCGTGCGCTGGCGCGATGGCTACTGGACCAGCAGGTCCATCCTCGCGGCCGGCTCGCCCCCGGCCGATTGTCCAGGCGGCATGTTAGGCCAGCCGCCTTGAGCCGCCCTAGTCGGCGGGGCCGGCGCCGCCTCCCTCTCCGGGACAACGACGTCGTCCTCCCTCTCCAATCCCGGCTGGTCGCCGCCGGCTTCCTCTGGCGGGGGCTCTAGGACCTCGGGCGCCGCAACATGCAGAGGGGTAACAAGCAAGGCCCCCTCCGCTATCGCCGCAGCCGCAGCCTCCGCTTGGGCCTTGGCCGCTGCGTCGGCGCGCGCCTTCGTCGCCTCCTCCTCCTGTGCCGCCTTGGCGGCAGCCGCCCTCAACTCCTCCGCCTCCCGCTCCTCGCGCGCCTCCCGCGCATTTCGCTCCGTCACCGCATGAAGCTCGGCGCGGGGGTCCACGCGGCGGGTGCTCCCGGATCCTCCCGGCGACCCAACGACGGAGTCGGCAGCAACCCGCTCAAGCGAAAGCGGAGCCCTGATTTTTTGAGAAAGGGCAAGGATTCAGAAATCACCAAGAAAAGAAGAAAGAATATACAAAGGAATATACACTTACGCTGACACCATCTGCGGCTGCTTCACCACCTTGCGGAAGTGGGCCGCCTTTGCGGCCGCCTCGTCCCGCCTGGTCGCCGCCGCCCCACCCTTGGGCTTCTTCGGTCGGCTGCCGAACAAGCCTGATGCGGCACGGCGCTTCAGCCTGCCGCCCCGAGCAGGTGGCGCGGTGGAGGAACCCGCGCCTTGGCCGGACGCCGGCTGGCGGCGTGGGACGATTTCCGCCTCGTCGTCATCCGGCCAGTCGTCGAAACTGGCTCCCAGCCCGGAGCCGCCTGCTTCGCCGCCACCCGCCTCGGTGTTGTCGTCCATGGCGGCCGCCCCCAAGTCGTGGTCCTCCAGGTCATGCTCCGCCCGATCAGGGAGGAGCAGGCGCTCCGCCTCAGACCCGGCTGCAGGTCGAAGGAGAGGGCTCTGCCAAGGCGTGCCGACTGGTCAGAGACGGCCAGAAGGAACTCAGCGACAAAACTAAGAGAAGAAAAGGAAGAAGAAAACATACCATGGGCGGAGGATGTGCACGGGAATATGGCTCCTTGCCAAACCGCCACTCTGCGGAGAGCTTGCAGTTCGCAAGGTAATTCACCATATGGGCCACCTCGTCATGCGGCATGTCCTTGGTGCACATCCGACTCGGAACGAGCTGGCCGCTCATCTGACAGATCAGGTGAGGGCAGCTCTGGAGCGGAAGCACCCGGCTTGCGACGAAGGCAGCCAGCAAGTCGGACCCAGTCAGGCCCTCCGACTGGATCATCACCCGCAGTCGGGGGACAGCCGCGGCTCCAGCCGGCGTCAGCGTCACGGCCCGATAGGACCACTGGGGCCGCCTCCCAGGCGGCGGGCCGGCTACGTAAGCCGGCAAGTTGACGTAGTCGCCTTGTGGGGCGACGTTCTTCACGTAGAAATATGACTTCTGCCAGCGCTTCACCGACTGGATTAACGTGATGACGGGGAAGGGGTTGTCGACTGCCGGCCTCCGCGCGATGAAGGCGCCGCTCTGGGCCGGCATGCCCTGCATGCGGGTGCCCAGCTTAGATTGGAAGAACTCCCCCCAGAGCTCGAGGGTGGGGAGAACGCCAAGAAAACCTTCGCACAAGGTGAAGAAGGCGGACAGCAGCACCACCGTGCTCGGGGTGAGGTGGTGCGGCTGGAGTTGATAGAAGTCGAGGAAGGAGCGGAAGAAAGCGCTCGCCGGCAAGCCGATGCCGCGCAGGAAGTGCGAGCGGATGACTACCCACTCACCTTCCTTCGGCTCCGGCGTGATCTCCTTCGCAGGCGCGAGACGGACCCGCACCTGGTCCGCGCCGGGCAACCGCCGCGTCTTACGGAGGAACTCGATGTGGTCCATATGGACGTTGGAGCCGTCCCAGTCCCCGTCGTACTGCATGGTGGCGTGGGGCTGGCAAGAAAGAGTGCGGCAGCGGAGAAAGCACAGAGTGAAGATTGGTGGGACGGCGCGGCGGTGAGTCGCTGCTGTGAGGGAAAGCAAGAGGAAGAAGATGGCAGAAAGGAGAGGAGAGTGCGAGCATCTGCCGCTTCCCCTCCTCCCCCTACTTATAGCCTCATGCGGCGAAGCCGAGGAAGCGAGGCGTGGGGAGGAACGTGGGATTAACTGCGCCCACTCCCCCACGTCCCGCGATTATCACGCCTTAACGGCATGCGGAAACCGCCGCCGGAAGACGTGCGGACAGTTTTGGGCCGCAAAGAATCCGCGCCTGGGCCTATGCGTAGGAGTGGTGGGCCCTCGTCCTGCGGCGACGTCTTGTCGCGCGCGTGGGTTGGCAGGCTCTTTTCAGCCAAGGAACGCCACGTGGTTCGCAGGCGGCGAGCGGCCGGCCCACAGCCCAGCACACGCGCCAACAAACTCCCGCCTTCCGACTTTGAAAATTTCGCCAAGACGGCGCGCCCAACCGAAGCCGGCTCCCAGCTGCTGGCTCGTCAAGATAAGAAGCTGACCGAGCTTCTCGGCCTCCTCTCAGCCTCGAAGCCCAGCCAGCTTCGGGGACTACTGTCGGAGTAAATGGCCATGGGTAGCCTAACCGACTCCCCCTGGCTCTTTAAAAAATTACCAGGCCATTCAAGCCTTCAAGCATACAAAGCATAGGGCCGCCTTCCCCCGGCCGAGGGCCGACTCCCAGAAGGCGACCCAGCCTCAGAAACCTCCTCCAAGAAAGATACAAGATAGCCGACTCCCAGAAGGCGACCCAGCCTCAGAAACCTCCTCCAAGAAAGATACGAGATAGCCGACTCCAGGAAGCCGGCCCCAAGAGGACCGACTCCCAGAAGCCGGCCACGAAGAAAGCCGGCTCCCAGAAGCCGGCCAAGACAGCACCCACCAAGACTGTACCCACATAGCGGCGATAGGATGGGGTGTGGCTGCAGTACAGCCCACTACCCCCGAATCCCGGAACAGGCATGGCCACAGGGCGCCGTACGTGCCAGCCATCCCCCGTCCGGCGTGGCACTGTAGCCATGTTGGCCTCGATGTCACCCACGACAGGTGCCAGTACAGCCCGTGGGCGGCGGGCCCCTTTGCCAGAGAGACATTTGAAGGCGGCCTGGCCTCCTCTAGCCGGCCAAGGATGTGGCCGGCTCCCAATAGCCGGCTACCTTCCTCCCTTGAAGCATGTGCCTCATTAAGGAGACAAGACGAGGTAAGGCTACAGTGAGAGCTCGCAAGGCGGTGACACTGTACCCACGCTTACCTCGACAAAGCCCTCGTCATCAGAGGCGAGGCAACAGTAACCAGCCGCCGACAAAGCCCCCAAGCGGTGGGGTCGGCCTGCCGGTCAAGAGGCCTGCAGCCGGCGGGACCCACAAGTCGGCGGGCCCCAATGACCGGTGGAGAAGCCGGCGAGCATAGACACTGACAGCTGGGACCCGCACCCATCCGGATTACCATTGTACCCCTGGGGGTTAGGCCTATATAAACCCCCCAGGGCACCCATGCAAAGGGGGGATCTCACAGAATTGCACACACCACCTAGAGAGAAAAGGAGAGCTAGCCTTGTCCTTCTTCTTCCTCTAGCCAAACAGCTCAAGGAGCACTTGTAGCTACTTGCATTGATCAAGTTATAATGCGGAGACCCCGCAGAGCAGGACTAGGGGTGTTATCTCCATGGAGAGCCCCGAACCTGGGTAAGATCCACCGGCGTGCATGTCTTCGCCTCATCCCGTTTCCAGGCACCGACGATGTTTTACTGGCTCCCACAATGATAAGCCACCCGTTGGCATATGTAGCACCTACCACCCGACATGGACCCTGCAAACCGGAAAGGAGGTAGTATGTGCGTGATCCGCTATTTATCCGTGTAGGATCGACAGTGTAGCTTGTCAGTTTCTTCAGAGGTAGGCATTTTTATCCGTGTAGGATCGATAGTGTAGCTTGTTAGTTTCTTCAGAGGTAGGCATTTTTATTCAAAAAACTGTCACTTTGCATCTTGCCATCGCAAATAAAACTGCCAGGAGCGCATTTGTAGGCTAGCTAGTGATCGATCAGTAACTTGTAAACATTGAGCGAACAGAAATAAGTAACTGTTAATGCATCTCAATGATTCACATATCATATACATATATGTAGCTCCAAAAGCAAAGATCAGCCACTTCGGATCTTGCGTCGCAAGACTCGCAACTAAAACTAACTAGTACGATTCCATACATAAGATCAACATGTTAATGCATCTCAATGATTCACAGATCATATACAAATATGTAGCTCCAAAGCAAAGATCTAGAAAAAACATATGTTCTTCCTACTAACATGGATGCTTCTCTTGGCCAACATTCAGTACAGACTGAAAGACAAATTTGTTTGTGAAGTCTACAATTCCTCTTGCAAACGTAAGTGGTTTCACCAACAGCTGGAACCATGAGAATGAACCACACATGATGGAGGAACATCCACTGCAATATGATTTGGTCTTCTCTCGATCACACCGCGAGACTATTTTCAGAATACAAACTTTAACTTAGGGAAAATGATGCCCATTGTATAATCAGACCAAAGCAATGAAGCACCTAGTGTTGGCCAGTAAATAGTACAGTACTACTTTTCTGCAGTCCATGAAGTGACTATCCAATCTTTGTGTCTATTTTCAAATGGCACTGCATGCAGTGACTATACTATTCTCTTGTGCAGTTCAACCAAAATTGCGGACACTTTGTTTGTTTGCCAAATAGCAACAGGCAGACATCTCTGTCTGCACAAATATCAAGGAGCTAGTAGACATATACCACACCATGTATTTTTGGTTTAAACATGTCTCTTCCGCTTAGCATCTGTCATGTTCTGCACTGGACAATCTGATACAGTTATGTTTTGCCCTGGACAATTTCATACTTGAATTGATTTGCTGGTTCAGGGCAGAAATATAGCGCCTATTCTCATCAGACCAAGGATATCCATGTTCGCAGTGATGGAAGAGGTGAAATCGATACAACCAAAATTGAGCATCCAATCATTGAATCCTGTCCTGCACCTCCAATGTAGGTCCACCCTGCCAATAAATTCACATGCAAACCACTAGTATTACTATCTAATGACAGTACAAAAAGAGTAGCAAGATAGTAGCAAACCATGTACCTTCGTAATGAACAGCTCATAGTGCCACCAATTGGATATAAAGGTTTGGAAAAAACATGCTCCTAATGTTGAACCAGTTGGACTTTTTGTGCAGTTCCACTAAAATCGAGCATCCGTGTTTGCATAGATATTGAAAGTGTGATAACTATAAAAGTGGCACTAGTTCAAGCATAGACTCACAAATATAAGCATTCCAACTTCTTAATGGGAAAAGGTAGCAAGACTGTTTCTAACCACCTGTTTGAAGGAATAAATAAAGCAACAGCGGCTGATGTCAAGAAGGCATACATAGTTTTTCTGAAAAACTGAGCCATTCCTGACATTTCCTCTTCTTTTAAGCAAATTTTGTTCAGTTCTACTAAAATAAAATGCCATCACCGCCTTGACAATTCAGTGACACTGTACAAAAGGAAATGACTTAACATTACATCATGATGTCAGGTATGTAGTCGACAGGCATTAGAGACAAACATACAGACCTCCTCCGATAACATAATGAACATTAATTTTAACAAAGGTGTGACTAGCTTTACCGCGATAATTTGAGTGAACTCTACACCCTCTGTTCCTTAATATAAGACGTTTTTGCGGTTCAATTTAAAGTACCAAAACATCTAGTGTTTAGAAAAAAAGGTAGTAGTTTTCTTGAGCACATATCTGGGAAAGCTTGCCACACTTTATTTATGTCCATACGCTAATGCAACACCATTCGAATACTACAAATATACACTAATCCAGTGGCTAGTGCAATAGTAGAGTAGTTAGTTTATTACAGGGTACAGTACAATGGTTTTACTATAAAGATTTCAATAAACTCTAGCACTGGAAGGTTTCTATAAGAATTAACAATACAAAATGTAAAGGTAACAAGTTTCAGCATTGGTATACTAGCTGTCCATGAGCATTAAACCAAATACAAAGTCTGAAGGTAACTAGCATTATTAACTAATGACAGTATAAAAAAATTGCAAACCATGTACCTCCAAGGTAAATATCATTTCGAACTCGGGGGGGCCTTAAAAATTGCTATCCCAATCTTGATAATCGATCAAATATAAAAACTAGATCGAACGAATCAAGAGAACAGCCGGAGGAGGAAATGCCCACTCTTGACCTTTCCGCTTGTCTTCATAATTGTTTGTGCAGTTTAACCAAAATAAAATGACATCAGCGCCTTGGCATTTTGGTGACACTGTACAAAAAATTAACTTATCTCATGAAAGTGAGGTATGTAATCTATAAGCATTAACAGTGCAAAAATCTGAAGGTAGTAACAAGTTTCGTCGTTGGTATACTGCCTTAGCTGAAAAATCTTTAATACATCCACAATCAACAGCTAACCCTGAAATAATCCAGTGACATTAAATGGCATTGCTTAAATTTATCGGTGGCATTAGACTGAGAGCGGCATTAGTTAAATGTGGCATCACTTTAGCAGTAGCATTGCTTGACTTGACTGCTGGCGTTATACTAACAGCAAAAAAAGTGGCAATGAGAGCATGGGAGGCCCATTCGGACAGTGGGTGCACTAGTACCATGTACCTCCATGGACGCAGAGTGGTGAGGGAGGTATGGTTGCCCAGAGCAACAAATATCCAGGCAGCATATGTGGATTACGTCCCATTTTTGTTCTCTTTAGCCACCTTTTTCCTATGTGAGGACAACAAACCGATCGACCTGGTCATGCTCTATTGCGTTGTCATGCCTTTCTACCCTTCTTCAACCAAGAGACACGAGACTCGTTCCTTAGCTACTGATTTTCCCCTTTTCAACCTAGATGCGGGTTCGATGCCTACTCTCTTGGACAATACAGTCTCCCTTCCTTTCCTTATTCAACCCAGACATGGATTAGTCTGCATAAAGTAGGGTTTCCTTTAATAGTGCAATTATGGTTTTCGTCTGCGTGGCCAGGAGAGCAGAGGATAGCAAATTGGGAAGATGGTGGAGTGGAAAAAGATCCACATGCAACGATGTGGCAGATGGGGCAATAGAACAAGGGTATGGTTCGAAAAGAGGTAGCATACCTGAGGGTCGGCGGGAAGTGGTTTCGCTCATGGTCGTCGTCCTCCGCGCACACTACGGCAGCGAGCTTGGGGACGGAGGCCATCCCGCGCGGGCGCTAGGTCTGAGAGGGCGGCCTTGTCGTCAGTGCATGACCTCGCTCGCCGACAACGAGTGCGTCAACGCTGCACGTCCTTTTCTTCCCCGGCGGATCTGTGACCACCGGTGAGGAGGGAGAGAGAGGCCGTCTTTTTTAGATCTGGAGAGAGGGTGGCAGTGTGAGAAGCAAGTGGGCAGCCCTTAGCAAGAAAGCGCTGAAGCTCCAGCATATATATCTTTTTTATACTACTAGTACTGGAGGTGGAGTAGTGGTAGAGTAGTTTATATTTTCTCTGCGTACAGTACCAGTTAGTCGTGCTTCAAAACTGAACGGCACGCCATTAAAAAAATAAAGGTCGATAACTAATGCGGCACCTCAGGCCAACGTGGCCAGATCGCATTTTGCACGAGAAATTACACACCATGTTTCGTTGACATGTGGTCCCGTTCCGACATATCAGTGAGATGACGGCGAGTAGTAGTATTTCCGAACGGACGTGTAAGCCGGGGCACCTCTTCGTGAACCGTGGCAAACTGGCAACCGTCCACCGACTCTTCGCTTTCCCTCTCGATTTGGAACTGCTGTCGCACGCTCTTCCTCTCCCTCCTCCATTTTCCTTCAGCCCTTCACCCTTTCTTCTGCCATTGTTCGATCGTCTTCTCCATGGAGGGAACAGGCCGGAAACGACCCCGTTATTCTTGCCCCAATCTGAAAGATGACATGGTGGAGGAACTCATTGATCGGTGCGACGTCATCACCTCGGCTAGCATGGCAGGTTCGTTCAAGCCCATTCTCGACTCAACTAATAACATCATTACAAGGAACCCAAGAGTCAAGGAGCGGTTTGATCTCCCTTATCTTCTTCGCCGTGACCCTGATGACTGGCGCCGGGACGACGGAGGCCTCGCCCTGTGCAAGTTGATGCCGCTTCATAATGATACGTATGATGTTAAGATGCCATCGCTTGAGGGTAAGGCTTGGGCAGGCGCAAATGGAGATTGGGTTGTTTACATTGGGTCCAACTGCGAGTGGGAACTTGTGAATGTGTACACTCGTGACCGGGTTCCACTTCCAAAAATCTCCGCATACTGCCCAGAGGTTGAGCACACCGGTATTGTATGCACGTTCAAATACGATCATGGTGACTGTCTTCTACGGAAGATAGCAATTTGTCGAGTTCCCAACCGCTCTTGGAATTACAACAACTATGAAGTTGTTGCTATCTTCGACAAGCTTGTTGTCATCCTTCGTGGTTTGACTGGATGGATATTGCTCAAAAATCAGTTCCTGTACACGGATGAGTATTGTGATGCAATTCAATACAAGGGCCTTGTGTTTTCTGCCACCACTCGTGGCACTGTTTCTGCATGGAATCGTTATGATTTCAGTACGTTTGTCTTCCACCGTAATTATAATTGTTTCATACACATGCATGCGGGTTAGCAAGTTTCCCTTTACTAATTAACCTTCTTCTTGTGTTTCCAAGGTCCTGTGAACATTCCACCACCTATAGTTGAAAATTTTTATAACCAAGGGGGAGATGACGATGGTGATGATCACGAGCATGAGGACGAGCAGCGCCCATATACTCTGTGGCACCTGGCAACTAATTCCGATGGATCACCTGTTCTTGTGTGTATACAGCCCACTGATGATGTTACTACTAAGGAAGCAGGTGTAGTCTCCCATGGTCGCACTCTCCGAACCTATTCCAACACCCGTTGCATGGTATTCGGGATGGATACTAGTGTTCTAGTGCCAACTCCTTCTCCCTGGTACAGAATTGATTGTCTTGGAGAAAACTCGCTCTTCCTTGGACAAAACTATCCAATGATGGTGAAAGGCGATCCAACTGCTGTTGACACAACGTTACTACCATTTATGAGAAGCAACTGTGTCTATACCTCGGACATTTGGGTGGTTCCCTACCCTGGTACTGATATAGTGGGCCGCTTCAGCCTGGATGATCAGTCCTGCGTTGGTCTCCAGATCGACAATGGATGGCCCATCCCAGATAATCACTTGTGGTTCAAAGCAAGCGTTTCCAACGCCGAGGAATGGTTGAGTTGAAGTTCATTTCATTGCTTGTTATTTGTTGTGTGGTGAAAACTTTAGTATTTATAATGTATCCTCGTTGTCGATGTGGGTTGATGACCTGTTGTATGTAATAAAATGATATGCCTGTGATAAACTTACTAAATTTATGAATGGCTTTCGAGTCGCTTCTCTGAGTGAGTGGTGCGACGAGGCAAAATAATATTTTCTGAATACATAATTGTACGTGCATTGCAACAGGTTATCAGATGAGGCCAATCAACGATAGTAGTACACTATTTGTACTAGCTTCACATGCTTTGCGCGTCGGGCGGGTGTTTTTACTGTAGCCATATGTTAATATTGTGTTCGCCGTACGTAACCAGCACCTTGAATCCTCGATACTAGTAGTATATAGTAAGTAGTAGGAGTAGTAGGGTGGCATGGGCCAGAACAAGCATTCACGTCCAGGAGTAGGGCACACGCCGCCACCACGACATCCATCTGACACCATATTATTTCTTGGAGTCCATGCTAGAGCAATCTCTTCAACCTCGTCGTTTCTCTAACTTCAGCCATCGCGCGGCGGGCGAGGTGGGGGTTTGCCAATAGTCGGTTTCCTCAACTGCGGTCCCACTTGTAAGGCCAACTCCAACGCACGACCCCAAACGGACCTCCGTTTTGCACAAACTCCAATGATAATTTTGACTAGACAAGCAAGATCAAAGAAAACAAGAACCACAAGAATACATTTTACTACTCCTGTAAGTTGGATTAGTGCCTTCTCGATGCATTCATTGTTGATCTGCGGAGGCTCGACCTTACGTGCTTCTTTCTTGTTCGAGTGTAAAGAAGTAGACGTTGCTTCCTCGCATCTAGTCTCATGTCTAGCCTCTATTCTAGTAGGAGTATAAACAAGTGCACTAGTCTCATCTCTAGCCTCTATGCTAGCTAAAAGTGCTAGAACATCTACTATTTGCGCTCTATCAATATATGGCTGTACTCTTCTTCCCAATACCAAGACTTGCATCCATTCTACTCCCTCCGTTGCACAATACATGCCTTCCATTTGTCAAAATATATATGTATCTAGACATGTTTTAGTATATAGGTACATCCATTTTTGGACAAATGGAAGTCAAGTATTTTGGAATGGAGGGAGTACACAATAAAAAATTTAAGTTAGCACAACTAGTCTAATCCGAGAGGACTACCGAAGATCTGGTCGGGTTCTTCCTCCTTTTGCCGACACGTGGGACATCCAGCATCTAGGTCGTGTCATGAAAGAAAATATAGTGGTAGTTGAAGCCACGAGATGTGCATCTTGGGTTAAACTATAAATAGAATCTTACTACTCTTGAGTAACTCCAAAAGCGGCCACCGAAGATCTTTATTGGATTTGTTTTTCATCACCAGCACGTCGAGGTGAAAGATGTGCAGGTTCGGTGGGTCCTCTTGCGTTTTCACTGACATGTGGGACCGCATGTGAGCAAACAGACGATGGGCTCCACGCGTCCGCTGTCTGGCTGAGAAGAGAGATAGAGGAGGGCTGAGCACGGCTGCAGGAAATTTGTTCTATGTACCTCGATATAGTGGGGTGGCATGGGCCATAACTAGCATTCACGTCTAGCAGTACGGCACACGCCACCCACACGAGTCCCATCCGACAACAATTTTCTTGGAGTCTGTGCTACAGCCATCTCTTCTCCCTCCTGTTTTCTTAGCCATCGCGCGGTGGGCGGGGTGGGGGTTTGCCGATAGTCAGTTTGCTCAACTGCGGTCCCACTTGTAAGTGAAAATGCAACACCGCACGCATTCCCGCTTGAGCGGCGTGCTGGACCAACCGTGTGGGGTGCGACCCAAACACGGCAGGCTTTTCCTTTTGAACTCGTAACTTGTAAATTTTGGTTCTGCTCCATGGCGCGACCGATAGATAGAAAATAACGAATTTGCCTAGAGTAATGAGAAGTTTGGTTCTGGCGTCGTTCATGCATGGAGTACGTATGAAAATTATGAAGTTGATGCGAAAGGTAAGATAATTACTAGTAGTATCATATACTACTACATGGATTTGATGGAAAGATAAAAATACATACGGATCCTCTACGACATCCTCATGCCCTAGTGCGCCGGGTCACCAACCGACGTGTGAGGAGCAGCGGCGTTGGCGGCGAGCTCAACATGCTTCTGAACAATGCCGTCCAAGGTTGCCCTGTGGTCCAAGAAGGCCAGCGTTCTATCGTCCTCCTCTTGCATGTAGTAGTCCTTGTGGACGATTTGCGCGTAGACGTGGGTGATTATGTCGATGGTGTCTTGCTGCGCCAGGCGCTGCGCGGTGAGCGCGACCTCGAGGTGGACATTCTCCGGCGCGACGGCGGGCAGTCGTAGGGCCACTAGTGCGTCGAAGAGGTTGTCACCATAGTGGCCGTTGAGGGTGGCGGGCATCGCAGAGCATGGGCGCGTCGGCTGGAGGCGTACGTCAAAGTCGTCCGCGAGCTTCTTGACGACGGTGCCTCCCATGAATGCTTCCCCCCCACCCCTTTGAGCTGCCATACCTAACAGCTGCGCAGCAGTGGACACTGGAGCACCAACAATTGATTCAGCAGCAGATCGACGCTGCTTGGGAGCAGCAGGCTCCACAGCAGCAGCAGATGCAGTCGGACGGTTGGGGTGTGTGGCCGGCTGCACCACAACCTTTCAGTGGAATCAGTCTTCGTGCCTTGTTTCAGTATACTGGCCCCTCCCTCATGGATGGGGTGGAGCGGGAGAGCAATACCACTGATGATCCGCAAGATGAATGATCTGTTTATCCTGATATCGAAGAAGCAGCTGACGCTCTGGTCCATGGTCGGCAGACTTCTGGCATGCAGTTTGTTCGAGCTACAGGCAGCCCACACGCAGTGTAGATTCAGATAGATGAAGGTCTGTCTTTTCTAGAGTTCCTCTGGCTGATCTCCTTTGGCAGGTTCACTCGATGCCTCACTGCACCTGACGCACCTGGCCAGATTCTGAACCATGGGACTCTGCCGCTCAACCCCCGCGCTTTTCTCCTGGCTGTCACTGGTGCTATCATTCAGGAAAGGTGTACTGCAGGAGACAACTTTTTTCACCTGAATGATCTCCTCTACCGTTTTACTGGCCCCATCTTTATATCAGCTGAAGCCTGGGTGGAGTTTGCCCATCAGATCCCTATGATCAGTGCTGGATTTGACACTCTGATGCAAGAGGACTGTCTCAACCCATCACAGCCTAATGTGTCCTTGGAACATGCTGACACTGAACTTTGTGCTGATGCTAAGGGGTCTGAATACTTCAAGAACATGTTGCTGGGAGAGAAAGCTCCGATTGACACGGCTAGGCTGCGCCGTAGTAGCCGATCCACGAGGTATGATGGTTTTAAAGTGCCACAAGTCACTGATGTGAGGAAGACACAATCCAAGGTCAAGCCCAGGGGGCGCCATCAATTGCATGTTCCTCTAAGGCAACTGCTCCATGTGTCAAGCTCGTTCTGAACCCGCTGGCTAGCACCACCGATGACTTGCCGCCGCCGACGCCAATCCACCAGCTGCAGTATGTGGGCAATGTCCTGTGTGGAGTGCCGCCCGATGACCTCAACCCTCAGAAACTCATGGCACCTATTCATGGGGAGGAGAAGGAGAACCCCTAGCTTCAATGCCACCCAATAAACAGTGGAATATCCTTTGTTGGAACGTACGAGGGATCAATTCCGAGAAGAAACAGCTAGCGATCCGTAATGCAATCGATGTTAGTGGTTGTTCCGTAGTTTGCCTTCAAGAAACTAAGCGTACCTCTTTTGATGCTTCGTTTGTTAAACTTTTCTGCCCTAAAAAGTTTGATATGTTTGCTTGGGTGCCCTCCTCCGGTGCGTCCGGGGGCTTAATCACTGTGTGGATGAGCTCAGTATTCACTGGTGTCCCGGTGTTTTCTGAATCTTTTGCTCTTGGCGTCAGACTTACTTCTACTCAATCCGCCGATTCGTGGACACTGGTCAATGTGTATGGTCCTTGTATGGATCCGAATAGAGCGTTGTTTGTTTTGTGGCTGTTCGATATTGATATACCACGTGGTGATGACTGGCTCCTCATGGGTGATTTTAACTTCATCAGAGCACCGGACAATCGTAATCGGGGGGGGAGGGGACGCTAATGACATGTTGATCTTTAATGAATTCATCCGGAGGCAGTCGTTGGTAGAACTACCAATCAAAGGGCGATCGTACACGTGGAGTAATATGCAAAATAACCCCCTGCTCGAACAACTCGACTGGCACTTCACTTCGGTTGATTGGGCAGTTAAATACCCGAACACTGTTGTGTTACCGTTGGGTAAACCCACATCAGATCATGTACCCTGCTATGTCTGCATTCAGTCCAAGATTCCAAAATCCAAGATATTTCGTTTTGAGGATTTTTGGATCGGGCAGCCTGGTTTTTTTGATGTGGTCCATCGCTCGTGGAACAGACGCTGTTATGCCCCGAATGCTGCCGCGACCCTGTGCTTGCGATACGATCTGAAACAATGGAGTAGGAAGATCTCTAAGTTGTCCGGCCTAATTGAAAACTGTAACAAAACCCTGTTAGAGATTGATGGGCTAGAAGAGAGAAGGAGGTTGTCTATCCTAAAAGCTAACTTTAGGGGGATTTTGAAAAAGCATCTTCTTCACCTGTTGGAGTGCAAGAAGCTGTACTGGAAAAAACGATGTACCATCAGATACTTCAAGTTTGGTGATGGCAACACCAAGTTCTTCCATAGAGTAGCGACCGAGAGATTCAGAAGGAACAACATTGCATCGCTACGTTTGCCTGATGATTCGATTATCCATGACCATGTGGGAAAAGAGGCAGTACTCTTTCAGACGTACAAAGAAATACCGGGGCGATCCAGTCAGACTGACATGCGTTTTGACCTGCGGAGAATCATCAAGAAAGTGGATGGGCTACACGCCTTGTCGAGTCCTTTCACACGCAATGAGATTGACCAAGTTGTCAAGGAATTGCCGTCAGACCGTGCACCTGGACCTGACGGTTTTAGTGGCAGTTTTATAAAATCATGATGGCATATTATCAAAGAGGATTTCTACCGCCTGTGCTCTGATTTCCATGCAGGTAACCTTGATCTTGAGAGCTTGAACTCTGGTTTCATTACTCTCATCCCGAAAACCCAATCGCCAGAGACAGCGAATGACTATCGCCCGATAACTCTCTTGAATTGCTGCCTTAAGATTTTAACCAAACTACTAGCAAATCGTCTACAGCGTGTCATCCTCAAGATCATACACCGTAACCAGTATGGCTTCCTGAAGGGGAGATCTATACAGGATTGCGTGGCGTGGGCGTTCGAGTTCATACACCAATGTCAGTCCTCGGGGAGAGAGGTGGCTATTTTGAAGCTTGATTTCGCCAAGGCGTTCGATACTATCGAACATGCCCCCATGTTGGAGATTATGAAATGCATGGGATTCGATGATCGTTGGCTCAGATGGATTAAATGTCTATTCTCGACGGCCAAGTCTGCGATCCTCCTCAATGGGGCTCCGGGTAGGTAATTCTTCTGTTTGCGAGGTGTGCGTCAAGGTGATCCCCTTTCCCCGCTCATCTTCGTATTGGCGGCGGATCTCTTGCAAGCGGCCATTAACGATGCGTATCGGGCCGGTGCCCTTCAGCTCCCTATCCCTATACCTGATAGCGACTACCCCGTCATTCAGTACGCCGACGATACGATCCTGGTGATGCCCGCTGACCTCTCTCAAGCAAAAATGATCAAAGGCATCCTGCAGGACTATGCGGCGTCGGTGGGCCTGAGCATCAACTTCCAAAAATCAACCTTGATCACTGTCAATTCTTCTGCGGAAGCAACATCGAGGCTTGCTCAGATCTTCGACTACGCGATAGGAACCATGCCGTTCACGTACCTTGGGTTGCCCATGGGCACTACACGCCCGACTGTGACTGACCTCATGCCCCTCATTGCTTCGGTTGAGCGTAAGCTCTCTTCGGCGGCCGCACAGCTGGATCTTGGATCAAAGCTCACGTTGGTCAATTCGGTGATCACATCTCTCACGATATACGCCATGTGTTCCATCAAGATCCCGCCTAGAGTTCTTGAGCATCTTGATAAACTCCGGAGATATTGCCTCTAGGAAAAAAGTTTGGATGAGGGCATAAAGGCCGTCTCCCTGGCTGCATGGGAGATGGTTTGCTGTCCCAAAAACAAGGGCGGGCTAGGAGTGATCGACCTCAAGATTCAAAACCAGGGCCTGCTCCTAAAGATGCTACATAAATTCTACAATCGAGTAGATTTGTCGTTGTTCAATCTGGTTTGGTCGGCATACTATGTGGACTCCATACCGCATGCAAGCGACCCGTGTGGCTCGTTCTGGTGGCGCGACGTAGTGCAGCTGACGCCGATCTACCGTGGTGTCACAACGGTGCAAGTGGGGGATGGTAGCACGGCCCTCTTCTGGAAGGACTTGTGGCACGATGCCATTCTATCAGATAGTCACCCCCGTTTGTGTTCGTTTGCGATAAATGAGGACGTGTCTGTGCGTGAACTTCTGACGGCGCCTGCCCTTGGACAAAAGTTCAGTCTCCCACTTTCGATCCAGGCTAGAGGCGAACTGCGTGATGTTCTAAACAGCCTGGCCGATATGGAACTGTCAGGCAACAGAGACGCCTGGAGATGTGTTTGGGGTGCTGAAGGCTTTCAGTCAAGCAAATTTTACCTCCACTGCTTTCGCGATGAAGTGGCGGATAAGGGTTTCGAGTGGATATGGAAATCCAAGTGCACAAACAAATGGAAAGTCTTTGCATGGCTCCTGCTGGCTGACAGGTTGAACACACGTAATTTATTGAAGAGGAAAAGCATAAAGCTCAGAGACGATGACTACTCTTGCTTGCTTTTCTCAACCAGCCTGGAGGAAACGGTTGAATATCTTTTTTCCAGTGTGATTTCAGTAAGCTGTGTTGGGGGGAGTTGGGGATCTCGTGGCCGGCGAGTGGCAAGAGGCTGCAGCTGCTACATGCGGCGAAGGAAGTCTGGACGCAACCCATGTTCATGGAAATCTTCATTGTGGCGGCTTGGAGCATCTGGAAAGAGCATAACAACCAGCACTTTAGAGGGATCACCCCCACGAGGAATGGATGGCACCAGAGATTTCGAAGTGATTATGGAATGATGAAGCATCGTGTGAAGGAAGCCCTATGGCCTTTTATTGAGCTAGTGGTCGGCCTAATCGACCCTTCTGTGTAGTGCGTTGTCACAATGCACTTGTACCCCTCCCTATACCTGTGTATAGGGTCTCTCCCTTTCTCTATACCCATGTAAACTCCCTTGTGTAACTTTGTGTTCCTGGCATAAATATAAAAGTCAGTGAGGGGGTGCCCTCACTATCCATTGTTCCTCAAAAAAAACTTTTCGAGGAAACCGACGAGGACCTCGTCGAACAAGGAGACGAAGCTGTCGTCCAAGCGGCCCCTCGCCCTGGCGGCCTCAAGCGATACTACCTGGAGACGTTCCTCGATCCCGGGCCGCAAGCCGGCGTCGTGGACCATCTGGCACAGCCGGCTGATGCTCGCGCTCATCGCCTCCATGGGTCTAGCTTAGCTTCTAGTCAACTGATCTTACGATTTGAGTGATCACTCTTGCCCTTGGTTAGCGTGCGTAGGTGCGTAGGATTTCGTACTACTCCTCGGCCCTCTACGAGCAAGTGCAATAGAGTTGAGTCAGCGGGCTATAAGAAATAAACTACTCCCTCCGTCTAGGTGTGTAAGTCATCTTACGAAAACCAAATAATCCCAAAACACGTAGGCGCGGTGCATTAACTTCTACCTCGTTTCTTGTTTCTTGACATATCAACCAATAAGAGATGAGGGTGTGCATGCTTTTAATGACTGGAGACTATCAAACATGACATGCAGTGGTTAGTTCATTGCATCCAATACTATTAATTAGCAAATAAACATTAATGTTTCTCGTTTTCCCCTCCTCCTTGGTCACGGTGCACAACCTAAGATGACTTACTCACCTAGACGGAGGGAGTAGTATATATCTGCTTAGTTGGAGGAAAGAGAAGAGGGGAGAGAAGGTAAGCGGGCTCTTCGTGAAGAGCAGCTCTAGCACGTGCTCCTAGGCACTTTGTGAGAATGAAATGTGGGCCACATAATAAAAAAGTAGTACACTCTTTTGATCTACTATTGTACATGTTGACTATAAGATGGGCTGTAGATGACATGGCACTGGCTTATAGCTAGCAGCTGGCTATACTATTAACCATGCTCTACTGCACCTGCCTTTGGCTGTATGATAGGTGGGCCAGCCACCCCTTGGGCCCACGTGTCATTCACCCAAAGGCAGTTGTCGTAAGTCAATGAAGCTGCGTCCCCCTCCGTGCCGGTGCAGTATAGTCATCTCACCGGACCTCTAGTTGGGGCCAAACGAGAGAAGTTTGATGTTTACTGGTTTATTGGTCCCCTTTGCATTTTGCGCCAAGTTTTGACCTTTGATTTAACTAATAAAATGTTAATGCATGTAAATAAAAATGTTGTGTAAGTCACCTTACGAAAACCAAATGATCCCAAAACACTTAGGCACGGTGCATTAACTCCCTCCTTGTTTCTTATTTCGTGACATAAGTACCAAACATGACATGCAGTGCTTAGTTCATTGCATGTAATCCTATTAGTACTCTAGTTAGCAAAAAGACATTAAGTTCTCTCGCTGATAGGAATAAAACACCATGTATTTATTTACAGAGGGAGTAGTACATTTTTTGTGACATGCATTACTAGATATTGCTAGTCAAATACTAAAATCCAGATGGACATGGTAGTACTCCTAAATCCAGACGGTGGTGCTACTAGTACTAGTAGTAGTACTACAAATGTAGTAGTAGGAGTACTAGCACTGTACTACCCGTTGGTCAAATTATTACGTGCTGCTCCTCACAGTGAAGTGACAAGACCCTGCGCCGGAGATGACACCTGAGTATAGGCGCCGTGTTCGGCATACCATAGTCAGCCTCACCGTCTGCAGTCACTATCATCATGGCTGTAGAGCTAGCCTGCTTACAACTATCCCTGTTCGACATAATTTCCCGTGCGTAGATGCCCGTGCATTGCACGGAACACCAAGATTGGGGGTGGACGGCGCCGGCAGCGGCCATCGCGCCAGATTTTTCCATGGCCTTCTAGATGTGGTGGGGAGGAGATAAGGCTGATTGTGAGAGACAAGGAGTTGTTTGTAAATAGGGAACAAGTGCGGGCATCTTTTTGCAAAAATGGAGAAGCTTGGTTTGTATGCGTCAGATCTAGATCCGACGGCTATTGGTGAAAGATGGGAGGCACAACATCATCACCAACTCAGGACCTGTTTGATTTGCAGGATTTTAAAAACGCAGGAATAGGACATGGCAATATTACAAGTTTCAAACTGATATTACAAATGTTAGGAGTAATATTGCACCTACGAAGAGGGAATTACTAGGAAGTTTACGTAAGAACTTTTGTTACTTTAGGTGGATGCACCATTATCGTACAAACTAAAATCCACCGCCCTGACAAGTCACTAATGGGAAAATAAGTTTTCGAGTCTCTGGCCACTTGATGTTTCAAAAACAAATTCAGCTTCTGCGGAGACTTTGTCATTTAGTCTTAGACGCTTGCGGTGATCAACACGCCATTCATTGTTGCGCCAGAGAACGCCAAACCTCATTACCTTGAGCACACTTGCCTCCAGAACAAAGAACCTGGCCAATTTAATCTCAGATGTGCTGCCTCGGTAGTCGATCAAATCAATTTCTGTAAGATGGAGATCAAGGCATTCGATGAGATTGTTATAGTGTAGCACATTTTTCACTTTTGGTCTTTTTTTATCTGCAAAAGAAGAGAACATATTAGAGCAGCTGGCTGTATAAGATTGCCGTGTCATCAAGAGGTACCAATATCATTCGCTCATACGATAGGGTTGGCTGGCTAGTGATATTTTTTCACTCTCTCTCTCTCTCTTCCTGTTTCCTCTCATTTAACTAGGAGGACGTGAAGAGCTTGGGCATTTCTTGCCTTCCACTATGTGGCCGATGCCATATTTCGCAAAAGTATGCCACATAATACGCATCGATGTCAAATCAAAAGATTTTGGCACCGCTCTCGCGATGTGAGACAGTTGGCACCGCTGTGCACACAGACCCACAAGTATAAACAAATCAATCAAACCAACTACACCAGCCTCTCACTCTCCCAAACAAGTGTTTTTTTATTGCCTCAGTCCTCTCTCTCCCACGCGTGAGTTAATTTGGCACCGGAGCAAAGTAGGTGATCCAGATTGGGGCACCAGATGAGCAATGGAGGGGCATCGATGCCAAATGCATCACAAGTGAATTTGGCACATGTTTTGGCCTACATAGCCCACTTTTGTACTCCCTCCGTCCCAAAATTCTTGTCTTAAATTTGTCTAAATACGTATGTATCTAGTTACATTTTAGTGTTAGATACATCCGTATCTAAACAAATGTAAGACAAGAATTTTGGGACAGAGGGAATACTACCTCGTATTTAGTATAAAATTTTGACCATAGATTTACCTAAGAAAATGCCAATGCATGTCACTAAAAATTACACCGTTTGAAATTATGTTCAAATATGAATCCAACGATATAGTTCTTAGTGACATGCATTAACATTTTGTTAGTTAAATCTATGGTCAAATTTTGATACTACAAAATTGGAAGAGTAAACCAGGACGGAGGTAGTACTTGCTCTTAGGGTAACCATAGAGTTACTGGAGTAGTCTAAGTTACTTTCCACTATGACTAGCCTAGGCTACTATAGTAGTACAGCATAAAAACGATGCAGGTGATCACGTGAGAAAAAATACTAAAAACATTTCTTTCGGTGCAGTGCGTAGATACAGTTTTGAACACTACACTTGTCATCATAATTTGAGAAAATTACGAAAAAATTGAGCTATGTTGTGATTACCGTTTACTTATAGGAAAGAAGTTTCACCTCGATGAGTAGCTTCTCTGTGCACGGAAAGCATGTAAGGAATCCAACAACTTGATCCAGATTGGGGCCGATATATTTTAGTGCTAAGATCTTCACTGTGCGCATGGACTGTGTCAAGCTTGTGGGAATCATTTTCTAGAAGACGGTCGTAAATACATCAAGAAGAAATTTAAAAATGTGAATTTCAAGAAGACAGAGAAGAAGATGAGTGATGTACCTGAACGATTACGGATCCAATAAAGAGTTCGGAGAATTTGGCAGACGAGTACACCAACGCTGTCAATTTCGACGCGTCAATGACCCTGATTTTTGTTGGACCTTCTAGATCCGATACAAGCAATCTCTCAAGGAAAGGCGCATTCTCAATGACCATAACGTGGAACGGCTGGAGTGATCTCTTCCCAATTGATGGCTTGTTGCGGGGCCAGCAAGACACATAAATCCATCGGAGATTCGCCGAGGCGATGTGGAGGCTAATGAACCCGTGGATCTGCTAAAGACGAAGGTACTCGAGCGCAGTACAGCTGCGGAGCAGGTGCTCCGTAGCCTTCTTCAAGATGACAACATCGAAGAGGTCGAGCTGCTTGAGTTGAGGGAGAAGAAGGGTGGGCGCGGCATTAATCTGGGGAAGATAGCAGGAGCTGAAGCTGGCGCGGCGCAGCGTTGGCGTGAGGCGGAGTGCGGACGACGGCAGAGAGCGACATCGCCCAGCTTCAAAGCTGAGCTCCTCGAGCTGATCTAGGGCGAGGGATAAGAACCACTCGTCGAACTTGGGTTGGACCTTGCAGTTGGTACTGAACATGCGGATGTCAAGGCGTCTGGCTGGCCCAGGGTGCGATGAAAGGATCTTGGAGACTGCGGCCATGCGTTTGCAATCCCCATCGCAGAGGCAACTGTTCATGGTGAGGTTGAGGGGGACGCAGCGCCAGAGGGGGCACCACCGCCGGGAGAGCAGGGCGGTCCGCATGGTAGATTTGGTGGGGAGGACGCCGATGATGACGAGCAGCATGTCGTCGGGGAGGCTGCTGATGAAGTCCAGGCTCGCCGGATGCGGTTTTGGCTCGAGCCGCCTCCGCTTGTTGGCTGCCTCGCCGTACATCTCAACCAGCGGCGACGCCGGTGTACACGTGTGCTGGTATGTGTTGTGTGCTGGGTGTGTGCGAGTGCGTCCTTCTCTGCATGCCGCCGCGCAGTGGTGAATTGTGCGCGAGTGCATCCTTCGCGCGCAAGAAGTGTGTCCTCAATGCGCCCTCAATTTACTAGCGTGCGGGGTGCTACCCCGAGTGGTTTCAACTTTGTTTACTTCACCGCGTGTCGGATGGGCCTCTAGTTTACTTATTTTCACCCACTGCCACATGGGCCAGCACACGAAGATACAGAACACGAGCTGACAAGGCAGCATGTGGATTGGTTGACCGGTCAACTAAACAATATACGGAGCTATACGCTAACACAGTGAGCGTATAATCCGTCGGTATAGAGAGTTCGGGTGAGAGGGGGGGCTCGTGAGAGATAGCAGAGAGAGAGAAAGAGCTACTCCCTCCGTTCGATAATGTAGTTCCAACATTTTTTTTAAGTCAAACTTTTGAAACTTTGACCAAGTTTATAAAGAAATTACTTATATCTACAATACCAAAGATAAATGATAGTATGAAGTAAGTACATGTTGTGATGAATCTAATGATCGTTCCAGATGTAAATGTTTTTCTCCACATATACCTGGTCAAACTTTTCTGAGGTTTGACTTTTCAAAACATCCATATGCTTATGGACATGATAGAGTCCCTAACTAGAGAGAGAGAGTGAAAAAAGTGTGTGTGCGTGTGTGAAAGAGACATGGACAACACACGATAAAAGTAGAGAAAAAGCGTGCGTGTCTTGTGCAAACATATCACACATGCATCTTCGACAACGGACGCAAGGTGAGGAGATAGTGTGTGGTTGTTTGGAACCGAGAGAGCAAGACCCCTAGCACGTGGCCAAGAGGGGTCTGACAAACAAGGGAGAGAGGTCGAGAGAGACGTACGGAGAAAATGCAAACATGGGGAGGAGAGAGTGTATGTTTGTCATAGAGAGATCCCCTGGAGATCATGATGGGACTACATGGGTGGGAGATCGAGTGACAAGGTGTGTGCGCGATAGAGGATGCCCCGAGAGATATCGAGATAGACGTATGGATGGAAGGAGACAATACGTGTGTTCCTGATGGCTAGTAAGAGATAATCATACTTAGGAAGGGGGGTGCTTGCGCCTATGATGGAGTGAGGGATTATGGTACTTAGGGGGGTGCGTGTCACATGGAGAGAGAACAAGGGCGGAGAGTGTTGGATGGGTCTATATGTATAGCGCGAGCGAGACATGT
Source organism: Triticum aestivum (assembly GCF_018294505.1). Classification (NCBI taxonomy): domain Eukaryota; kingdom Viridiplantae; phylum Streptophyta; class Magnoliopsida; order Poales; family Poaceae; genus Triticum; species Triticum aestivum. Next base: position 587,333,455 of record NC_057799.1, on the reverse strand, counting down.
GTATGTGTGAAGCAGGGAGATATAAGGTCAGTTTGGCTTGCGTCCTGAGCATCTTTTGCCTGGCCTGGGGTTGTGGCTGGATTTCATGCACGCTTGTTTGGTTGCTACCCTGTGAAAAAGAAAGCCCGCCTGGCCTGGGTTCCCTTGCACTTTAATTAGCCTGGCTGGACTCCAGACACTGCAAGTAGCCTGGCCCAGGCGACCGATTTCGAACGCCTGGCCGTGCCTGGTCGTGCGGCCACGAGGCTAACAGCAACATGGATGGATATCAGCATTAAATAATTGCTGCATGGATTGATTGATGGGACGTTGATGCTTTGCCTGGCCCAGGCATGAACCAAACGCTTCAGCACCACACAAGCCTGGCCAGGCAGAAATATTTTACATCTCACGTCCACACCAGGCAGTACTGGCCATCAAGGCATGAGGGTCAGGTCACGAACCAAACTGACCAATAAAGTTTGAGAGAGATTGAGGAGCCCCGATAAGGCTGAGTGGTGCGTCAGATAGCTGAGAGGGGGAAAGAGATATTCCATCCGCTCGATAATGCAGTGCATGTAAATTTTTTAGAAGTCAAACTTTGGAAACTTTGATCAGGTTTACGCAAATGTTATTTATATCTACAATACCAAAGATACATCATACAAAACTACATCTCATGGTGAATCTAATGGTATATGTTTGCCGTACTAGATGTAATTGTTTTTCTCCACGTACATGGTCAAACTTTGTGATGTTTGACTTTTCAATAAATCTATATGCTATGGACCGAGGAGAGTGCCTAAGTCGAGACAGATCAAGTGCGTGTGAAGGAGAATGAGTAAGTGTGCAAAAAGAGTATGTGTGTGAAAGAGAAAGTGACAACAAACGATAAATTAGAGAGAGTGTGTGTTTTTTCGTTTCTTATGCGAACATATCACGCATGCATCTCCGAGATGGAAAAGCGAGGCGAGGAGATACACGAAGATAGCTAGTGTGTGATTGTTTGCAACGGAGAGAGACACCCCTGTAGCACATGTCCAATAGAGGTCTGGCCAACAAGAAACAAAGGTCGAGAGGGACACATGGATGGCATGGACGCATGGGGAGGGAGAGAGGGTGTGTTTGTGATAGAGAGATCCCCTCGAGATCGTGAGGGGACTATATGGGTGGGAGATCGAGGGAGTGCGTGCGCGATAGAAAGATGCCCCGAGAGAAATCGAGATAGACCATGCACATGTTTGTGATGGAGACTAAGATTAGCTAGTCATATACATATAGGGGGGACTGCGTGTGCCTACAATTGAGTGAGAGACCATCGTACTTGGCTAGCTAGGCATGAGATTGTGTGTGTGTGTGCGTGTGAGATGGAGAGAGAACGAGGGAGAGAGATAGAGTTTTAGATGGGCCTATCGAGTGCGAGTGAGATATGCATGTGTATGTGTGACCCAGGTGGATGGAGAGTTTGAGAGAGGGGGGAGAGCTCCGAGACGACAGAGTGGTGCGTGAGAGAGTTACGGGCAAAGAGCCAAGGAATTTGTGTGCGTACGATGAGTGCACCCAAGATATCTAGCTTGGACTAGCTAGAGTATCATACATAGTGTGCGAGAGAGACCTATAGATGGTGTATATATGCATGCGAACTAGAAAGACCCCCCCCCACACACACACACAAAGAGAGAGAGAGAGAGAGAGAGAGAGAGAGAGAGAGAGATGGAGAGAAAGGGAGAGGGACCAACAAGGTTTTTGTGTCGGATGCGTGCGACAGAATTGAAGATTGTCGGCGAGAGAGAGAGAGAGAGAGAGAGAGAGAGAGAGAGAGAACAGGAGTCCGGGAGAGGGGAGGTCGCGTTTTAATGCATCAAAGACTGATATAAACCATGTTTCGATATAAACTTGCATTCAAATATTTAAATTGGAGAACATGTTGTCTGCAATCCACACATGAACGGATATATGCGTATATCAAACAAGTTCATTAATTTGACTTTCAACATGTTCATGGAGTACTATAATACTGTACAACATGCTACTCGATTGAGGTGTTCAATTTTGGATTTAGTTCACTATTTTGACCTACTGAACGAGCTATTTCATTGAATCGAGATATTTCATTTTGGGTTTGATTCGCGATTTTGAGTGGGTCAACTATTTGTCATATAGTAAATCGCTAGCAACGAGCATGTAAAAACACATTACTCCCGAGCATCATCTCTCCATCTAAAAAAGAAGTGGCAAGCTAATATTTGAAAATTTGATTCGAATCGACTTGGTAAGGTAGACATGGATGCTCGTTCTCCCAAAATTTGAACGAACCGTTAAACATCCTCTCTGCTTGGTGGAATTCGCCCGAGCAAATAAATGGGAGACGCGAAATTACCGTCCTATGTGGGACACGCATCAATTGGACCGTTGTACATCGAGGGTAGGTTCGTAAGTTCATCCAAGCGCGCCTTCTCCTCGGCCGAAATGACATGTATCGAATAATTCATAAACCATGGTCGGCAAAACACGCTCTCCTCGCCCGAAATAGCTCGCGCCCACAATTTCAAAACACGCTCTCCTTGCCCGAAATCGCTCGTGCCCACTATAGTTCAAAACACGCCCTCCTCGCCCAAAATCGCTCCCGCCCACTATTTGGGGAGAAGCAAAGTTACTCTACTATCCCCGACCCTCAGTACACAGACCCAAGCCGAGAAGCCTAAAGGCAGGGGTAGAACTGTAACTCCCCCTCACATTTCAGACAAATGCGTCCGTAAGACATGGTTCCACTCCCCTCCCAATTCCCCCCCCTCCCCCGCCCCCCCATTCATACCTCGTGGGCGCCAAATCACCTTCTCCCCGGGAAGCTCCCTTCTCCCGAGCCGCGAAACCTCAGCCCCTCCTCCATGGCGCCCCCCACCGCACCAATTTCACAGCCGCCCTCCTCCCTAATGCCGGAGACGCTGTCCATTTGCCGTCGTGCATTGGGCCGTGTGCCTCTTACTCCGTGCTGCTAGAGCTGCATCGACGACGACCACGTCAACCGTACCGGAGCCAATTCACCCCCTCCGTTGTTCACGGCACCGGAGCGGCTCCAACTTCGGATCCGTCCAGAGTCCCGGTGCTGCTTCCCCGTAGTCGTCGACCGTCGCGACATCGCTGTTTCACTGCCGCCGGTCGCCACCGCAACCGCGTCGGCCTCACCGACTCGGCAGCTGGACCTGCCTACTTCACCATGCCGCCACATAGGTCGCACCCTCATCTCAAATCACTTTATTTAGGCGTCAGTTGTCTGAATTTTTATTCTGGGCCAATCGATTCCCAATGGGAAGCAGCACCCCTCGAGGCGGCGGAGCTCCTAGGCTGCCGGTTGGCTGGTGTCTAACGTAAGGGTGCGAGGCCGCAAGTTCGCCGCGGAAGCAGCGCTTAGATGGCTATCTTTTAGAGTTGCGTGGGTTGAAGGTACTGCCGCCGCCGGATCTGGATGACGGGGAGTCTTTGTGGATTGGCCCAGGGCGGCGCAACCACGGCAGTGCGGTGGGGCGGGGAGCGGGGTTTTGGCCGGGGCCACGGACGGTGGAGGCAGGCTGCTCTGTCGTTCGTCGCTGGCTTTTTGGGGAAGATTCCGAACAGTGTCAGCCGGGAGGCACAAGACGGCCATCAAGCCATCCGGCGTAGATCGGACAGTACCAAAATAAAATAAAATCGTGTGACCCCAATTTAGTCTTCAATCAACAGACGTGTGACCACTCTCGTACCTTGCTATTGATCTCTTAGTGTATTTCTTCAGATCAAAGAGATATGTCATTCTTAACATTATGTGTTATCTGCATCTTCAGACACACCGTCTTCCGACTCACCGCAGCTGCTCCAACAAGGGAGCTATAGTCCCCACCCAACAGTTCCTTGCATCAAATGCGCATGCCCGACATGGACAGCCACAACAACTGCAGGGCCATCGACAAGTCAGCATATGATGCTCACTCCTATGGATGGCAGCCAGATAGGTTGTACCCTCATCTTACTTGTGTGCAACATTATGGCTTTGTTATTCATCTAAGCATGGAAAATAGATCATCACATTTCACTGTATATTCATGCTGATCTCTTACGGGTCTTGTTCAGGAGTTAGCGTTGTTCCATAGTTTAGCTAAGATACTTGTTCTTTAGGTAACGTTGTTCCATAGTTATCATCCATCAGCCAATGCTATCCCACAGGCTGGTGATTATAGAATTATACCACTTCTAGTATTACCTATGTCGTTCTTTAATACTTTTGTGTGCCATCTAGTTAATCTCGAGTACAAACGATACATATTCTGTAGCTTTCATTTGTGTTCTCCCTTTAGTTTATGAGACCTGTTGCTGCTAGTTAGCCCCAGTCCTACTATTTATGTCATCTCCTACATGCACTCATTACATAAATCTAACTACTAGTTGTCTTCCATGCATGTCAGATATAATTGCACACACTGATATATCCACAAGAACCTCACGGAGCAATGTAAAGGCCAATAAACTTGATGTCAATGATACCCAATATGATGGAACATGTAAAGGCAGTCCTTCAGAAGACTTGCAGAAAGATGATGAATCCTCTTCACCCCACAAGTTCCTTGCTCTAACTTGGCCTGTGATATGGGTACAACATGCATATAATGTCCTAGAGTGTATCTACTCTGTTGCAATGCCATGTGCTTAGCATGCTGATCATGCATGTAAATATGTCATGCCTTCCTGTTTTTCAGTACCTATTCCATTCATGATAACATGTTTTCAAATTCAAGTACTGTCATTCTACTCTATTGCAATGCCATCTGCTTAATTTGGACACCATGCTTCTGAATATCTTATACATTGTTATCCATCAGTATGTACTTCATCTGTCTACCATACCATGTTTTTTACATTGAAGTGTTGTTCTAGTGCTCTGTTGCAATGCCATCTTAGTTTCCCAATCATACACGTGTATGTTGCCTTAGTTATTTCTGTACGTATTCCGCTAGCATACAGTTTTACATTCAACTATTGTTTTTTGCTGTGTTGTCCTGTCGTATCCCTATCTCTTACACCATACTCCCACCGTCCGTATTACATGTTGCCGAAATGGATAAAAAAGGATGTATCTAGAACTGAAATACGCCTAGACCCATCCATTTTTTTCTGGATGGAGGGAATACATGTCAATATATCATGCCTTTCTATTCTTCAGTACCTATTCCATCTCTCTATTGTAGCATGTTTTATAATTAAAGCACCATTTTTCTATACAAGGCATGCAAGGGGAAGACGACTATGTTAGAATCTGAAGGGTTACAAACAAGGCCTTTGCGAAAGATCCAAACGCCAGGAGATAATAAACCAACTCCAGTTTTTATAGATACTGCTCCAGCACAGAGAAACCCAACTCCTACTGATAATAAGCAGATTCCAGTGGCCAAAGAACTAGTCCGCTCCAGTCCAGCAAAAATATGTCAACTCCATTCTAAGAAGCGTGTGCGTATCCTTGCATCATGAAATTTTATAGCATGCTGATCATATTTTCTACATGTTTCTTACCTATCTCTCTTTTAGAAAATAAGCTTAACAGATAGAAGAATTTCTGCAATGGTATCGTTTATGAGGAAAGATTCTTGCAGGAATTCTCTGTGCTCCAATGTAGATGTAAGTACCTGTTGTATATCACTATATTTTTACATCAGCATGTATTTTGTTAATTGGCGTGAATCCAACCTTTATCTGATCTAAATTTAGTTGTAGCAAAATGTATGATTAAAGGCCACAATGTTGATTTTTGTTAGGAAAACTGCCTGGTAGTTTTGCATCCTGAGCTGCATGAGTGTACTATCTCATATTAGTGGGTTTGAATACTTTGGTTCTGCAGTGGGTTTTTCAGCGTTTTTTTACTGTGTTGTCCTGTCATATCCCTAGCTCTTACATCATACTCCCTCCGTCCGGATTACATGTCGCAGAAATGGATAAAACTGGATGTATCTAGAACTGAAATACGCCTAGACCCATCCATTTATTTCCGGATGGAGGGAATACATGTCAATATGTCATGCCTTTCTATTCTTCAGTACCTATTCCATCTCTGCTGTAGCATGTTTTATAACTGAATCACCATTCTTCTATATAAGGCATGCAAGGGGAAGACGGCTATGTTAGAATCTGAAGGGTTACAAACCAGGTCTTTGCAAAAGATCCAAATGCCAGGAGATAATAAACCAACTCCATTTTTCATAGATACTGCTCCAGCACAGAGAAACCCAACTCCCACTGATAATAAGCAGATTCCAGTGGCCAAAGAACTAGTCCGCTCCAGTCCAGCAAAAGAATGTCAACTCCATTCTAAGAAGCGTGTGCGTATCCTCGCATCATGAAATTTTATAGCATTCTGATCATATTTTCTACATGTTTCTTACCCATCTCTCTTTTAGAAAATAAGGTTAAACGATAGAAGACTTCCTCCATTGGGATCGTATTCGAGGAAAATATCTTGCAGGAATTCTCTGTGCTCTAATGCTGATGTAAGTACCTGTTGTATATCACTATATTTTTACATCAGCATGTATTTTGTGAATCGGCGTGAATCTAACCTTTATCTGATCAAAAATTAGTTGTAGCAAAATGTTAAAGGCGCCAATGTTGATTTTTGTAAGGAAAACTGCCTGGTAGTTTTACATACTGAACTGCATGAATGTACTATCTCATATCACGCACATTACTGAATTGTAGTGCTTCTCTGGTTGCCCATTCATTCATTATGTCATTGTTGCTGTCGTATTACCTTACCTGGCTGATGATAGTTGTGCCATATTGTGTTAATTTGGTGTAGGTTAGTTGCCCAAACGTTCGTTGCATCAATGTTGCTTTCCTATTATCTGACTTGGCCAATGATAGCAATGCTAGTGTGTTAATTTTGTGCAGGCTGCTGAAGATAAGAAGACAAACTCTGAAAACAGCAAGGCAACCCCATTGTTTCTTTCCAGTAAATCTAGGCCAGGTAATATGGCAATAACTCATGATTAATCGGTTTGGTTCCCGTCCTAATTTATGTTATGATGCAGTGGTCGAGACACTCTCGACTATCAATAATACAAGCCTGCCAAAATCGCCATCTGAATCTGTTCAGTATGCTCTGTCTCGAATGCAATGGAATAAATGTATGTTTTTGAACCAATTAATGGCTGAAGAAATGATGGAAATGGTGGATGAATCAGAGGTGCAGAGTCGTGCGACACAACAACTAATCAATGTTTTCACAGACATTGTAGCAAAGCAGCAAGAACTTGCCCACATGCTTATGGGCGTCATCTGTGCTGAGGTTGCAGATTGTGACGTTGTAGATGGTTAGGTTCTGCTCATTTATTTGCACTGGCATCAATCTTTGATTGCCAAGTGGATTTAATTTCATGTAATATATGCTGGATGTGCAACGTTATTCCCTGTATGCCGTACCTTTGCTTGATCGGTTTTGGTCCTGTGCATAATTGCTCGTCGTAATGGGTTCAAATTATCTAATTTGGCCTGAAGACATGTACGAACTTTAGTGGGCCCATTAAGTTAATGGGCCGTTACTAGGCCGGAAGTTAATGGTCGGCCCTCTTACCTCCCGGGTCGTTAACAGGCCGACATCAAAGCGGGCAGCAGGGGGGCCCAATTTATTTCACGGGCCGTTAACAGGCCATTACTAAGTTTGGGCTACATATGGCCCAACTATACTGTAGGCCTTTAGTAGGCCGAAAGAGACAGCGGGCTTGTACTGGACCATGAAGAGCATGGGTCGCTAAGAGGCCGAAAGTCAGGCCGTATTGTAAATGGCCCAACTGTGTTGTGGGCCTGTAGCAGGCCGAAAGAGAAACCGGGCTGGTATTGGACCATGAAGGGCATGGGCCGTTAAAAGGCCAAAACTAAGGTCTGACTACAAATGGCCCAACTCATTTATGGTCCGTTAACAGGCCGAAAGGCACACAGGGCCGGGAATTGGCCCAACACTTAAATGGGTTGCTAAAAGGCCAAAACTCAAGTCCGACTACAAATGGCCCAACTGATTTATGGGCCGTCAACAGGCTAAAAGTGACACCGGGCCGTAAATTGGCCCAACACTTAAATGGGCCGCTAAAAGGCCGAAATTCAAGTCCGACTAGAAATGGCCCATCAGATTTATGGGCCATCAACAGGCTGAAAGACAACCGAGCCGTAAATTAGCCCAACATTTAAATGGGTCGCTAAAAGGCCGAAAGATGTACATCCTGAAAATTGGCCCATCCATTGAATGGGTCGTTAACAGGCCGAAATCTCACCGGGCCGATATTGAGCCCAAATATATAGCGGGCTATTAACGGGCTCCAACTGACGATGGGCTGCAATGGTGTCAAATCTTTAACGGGCCGTTGACAGGCCGAATTGGCACATCTCGTATGGGCCGTGGGGAAAAAATGGACCTGACACAAGTAGGCCTTATATGGGCCGACCTGCTAATTTTTACTGGGCCGGCCTTTTCCACCGGAATGGGCCACTGTTGGGCCATGCCACATGTCGACCTATCATAGGCGCCTCCTGTCTAATGAGTGGATGACATCTGTCCCAACGGTGAGGCAACACGTGTTTCCTTCGGCCAATGATGATTTTACACGTGGAAAATCCCCATTGGTCCGGGCTGTTAACGGGTTATCGGATCCAAAACCGGACCCGATAGCTTAACGGCGTTCTGTTACGGTGGATGCCACATGTCGGTCACCCTTGACGAAAGCACTTCTGTGACGCGCGCTTTATCGTCATGGAAGTGGAAACTTCCGTGATGATAATTTTGGTAATGTCATGGAACACTTCTACGACAGCACAGGTATGACTATCTTGATTCTGTCAGAAAATCGTCATGGATGTACATGCATGACAAAAAACGCGACCTACTGTGACAAACACGTATCATCATGGAAGTGTATTTTTTTAGTGCAAGGACTGAAATGGGAAGACTGTTTGCCCTATGCCGAGTTCTCTTATATCAATAGCTTCCAGACCAGTTTAAAGATGTCACCGTATGAGGCTTTGTATGGCCGTAAGTGCCGCACTCCTTTAAATTGGTCTCAAACTGGAGATAGCCATATTTTCGGAACGGATCTCATGCTGGAAGCCGAGAAGCAAGTCAAGGAAATCAGAGACAGATTGCAGTTGGCCAAATCTCGACAGAAGAGTTATTATGATGCAAAGCACCGACAGATCAGTTTTGAACCCGGAGAACACGTATACCTTTGAGTCACGCCTATGAAAGGAGTCAAGAGATTTCAGACTCGTGGAAAGTTGGCACCCAGATTTATTGGTCCATTTCCCGTTATGTCATGAGTGGGTACTGTTGCATATCAGTTGGAACTACCCCCTGAATTGTCGGACGTGCACAACGTGTTTCATGTTTCACAGTTACGGCGATGCATATCGCCGCCTGAGAAAAAGACTGATATGACAGAAATAGAGCTGGCAAAGGATTTAACCTACAAAGAGAGGTCGGTTAGAATCTTGGATCAAATGGAAAGAGTCACTCGTAGTAAAGCAAGGAAGTTTTACAAAGTCCAATGGGAGCATCACACAGAGTCATAATCAACGTGGGAACGGGAAGAATTTCTAAAGACACATTACCCAGAATGGTTTTCCCAAGCAACCGAATCTCGAGGACGAGATTCATTCTAAGTGGGGGAGGTTTGTGACAGCCTGGTTTTTGCCCATCTTCTTTGCCTGATTCTCAATTGATTTGAATTTGAATTTTTGGAGTTTTGAATCTTTTCATATGGACTTAACCACTTGGGTACCCCTTGGCTTTCACCCAAGTGTTTCATCTCACTCTCTAACCATCACTCCATCTCTGGTTCATCTCAAAATATCATTTGGAATATTTTTCTTTAATGAAAAATATTCATTTTCCCTTCCTAAACCCAAGCTAGCTCAACGTGCTCCAAAGCAACCCCAATTTTTCTTGCCCATAAAATTCTAAGAAAAATCCCAATTATTCTTTGAATCCTAGGGCACCTTTCTGAGCAAAAATATTTCATCACTTTTTGGAATATTTTGGCTACAGAAAATATTTTCTGTTCTGGACAGAAATGGTAGTTTCTACAGCAACTACCACTTTACTTGCTCCATTGTAGCTGGTTTTCCTTGTGCATCATCACCTTAGTAGATGATTGCTAGCCTCCAAAGCCCAGCCTTCAACTCCCAGTGGTTTGACCTCAGTAAACTCTCAAAGTTACTGTCCAGAAACTTACCTGGAGTGTAAAATCATTTCTACTGCACCTGTAACCAAACCCAAGTGTGGTAACACTCAAAACTACCACGGACAACACGCCAGACATGAAGTTTGGGCTTAGGTCGTCCTGAGGTCATAGTTCACGCGGTGACCGCGTTCGTCCAGGTGTGCTGGCATGCAAACGACGCGCTCTGAGTGCCGCCAAGCGCTCTATTGCGCGCGTGCTCGCTGCCCCGCCTGTCTGAGCGTGCCAAACCGCGCCACCACCTTCATCTCGACCCCCTTAACTCCGCCCTGGCACTCGCCGACGCCGGAGCTCGCCGCAGTGGGCACGGGAACGGTCCAGCCAATGCCACAATGCGTGGCGCACTTTGCTCGTCGCCTTCCTCTCGCCCATGTGTTCGTCCCCGTTGGCCAACAGTCCCCGCGTGAGCTACGTGTTCTTCCCCCTCGCTCACTGACGCCGTTCGTCACCGGGCGCCGCGGACAGGTGTCCACCGGCGGAGCCCGAAACCCCCTCGCCGCTCGGCTATAAATAAGGCCATCCCCAGCCTCCTCGAGCACCCACCTCCACTCCCACACACTCCACAAGCGCGTAGAAAGCCGTAGCCTGGCCGGGCAGGCCGCAGGCTGCCGTCCCCGAGCTCGAGCTCGCGGCGATCCCCTCGGGTCGTCTCCGCAGCTCCCGCCCTTCCCAGGCCAGGGAAACCCTTCCAGGGCCTTCGCCACTCTCCGGTGGTGCAGTTCCGCCTGGTTGGATCCCCTGGAGTCGCCTCTGGTCGCCGTCATCTTCATCTCCGGCGATCGCTACTCTCTGCCTCCGCTGGAGAGGCTTATTCCGGCGCCGTCCGACCACCCCTAGCCATTCTACGGGTACGGGCAGGTGCACCTCCGTCTCCTCTCTCGATCCCTCCCTCTCGTTTCAGCCAAGGAGCCCTCGCCGCCGGCGTACGCTCCAGCGAAGCCTCGCCACTCTCTGTTTCCCTCTCACCCTCCACCTCACCTGACTAGCAGGGCCCGCTAGTCAGCCACTCTGTACGCCCGCGAAGCGGTACGAGTGGTGGCGCCCCGGGACTTTACGCCTTCGACGTCACCCCCCTCCTCAGTCTGTTTATTTAAATTCAAATTTCATATTTATCCAGAGAGATTCAAACAGCCATAACTCTTTAACCATAAGTCCAAATGAATTGATTATTTTTGCATTGTGTTCTTTGTGCAAAAATCTAGCAGCTCACCAAAGATGGGATTTTTCCCTGCTGTCTAGATTTTCTGGTGAATTTCAGAAGGTTTCTTGATGATTTATTTTTGTGTTTTTAAATATTTTCAGAAGGTCAGGCTTGTCTTGAGGATCACCAGGAGGCTTGTGAACCTCATCTGCACTAAGGCAAGCCACAGCAACATTTTCATGGTGCCATTAAAATATGTGTGATTTTCTACTTGAACAAATGATTATCCATGCATTTAAATTATTAATATGTTATTTATGTTCTGTTAGATGCTTGTTGAAGTGAATATGCTTGTTTTACAGAAAGTTTGAAGTGAACTTAGTTGGTACACTAACAAGGATTTAGTTTTGGGGTGATGAAAGGATAATATGGTTATGGACATAAATAATTAGTGGAATTATTTTCTTTCATGAGTAAAAATGATAACTTTGCTAGAAAATATTCTGTTTGAAGTAAGGTTTGATCTTAACCAGAGAAGTGTCATGAGTTGTTAATGCTCAGTGTGGATATAGTTGACCCAGTTATTTCCGTTGATATGTGATGCATATGTTAGTGCTGCATGTCATGGCATTATGACACTGGTTATTTTCACTTTGAGTTGAACCTGATAATAACTCGACTTGAATACATTGTTGGCCGGGTCATGGTGCCGCTGAATCGAGTTTTCCCAGTGCAACCACATTTGCCGGTATGGGACAGCCTTTATTCGTTCTGTTGTCATGCCTCTGGTCGGTGACTCCAACTAGGGAATGTTATGGGCGTGCATTACCCTGGCCCGGTAAGCAGACATAACCTTGTGTGCTCATTGTTGAGTTTATGGTACCGGGTCCCCGTGTGGGATCGTTTATGTTTGGCCACGACGGTGGTCGTTGTGTCTTTGGTAGACACGGGGCCACCCAGGACTAGCCCGATGGGGAGTGAGTCGGAGTAGCCGGGGAAGTCTCATGGCAAGGGAAGGGTTTCGTCGGAATGCCGTTGGTCCACCCAAATGGGAGTGCGAGGCCATGGGTTCCGTGGTGTGGGTCCAATGCGCTACCTCGGCAGAGTGTATTAATCTATCGATAGCCAAGTCCACGGTTAAGGACACGCTCGAAAGTAGGTCACACCATGGGTCAACAGTTAATAAATCCCCACTAAGTATGAACTTTGCATTGTTATTGGTGGCGGGAAGCCATCGTGTTGATTTGGACCAGATGTTGGTCGTGGTTGTGATCGCCGTAAGGATCACGGTTTGAGGCCAAATATTGGTCGTGGTTGTGATCGCCGTAAGGATCACGATTGAGGCGAAATATTGTTCATGGTTTTGATCGCCGAAAGGATCACGAGATGTCTCTAGGCTGGTACGTTTGTGATCCAGGAGCGATCACGTTTGGTAAGCCAGTCCGAGGGACTTTTATCACAAGAGCATGGTCACAGCATGTTGAATATATTGTTGCATGATTATGAATTGGTTAATTATCATGATATTGTCTGTCATTATGTTTATGCTTGTTGTGAGCTTGCAAGTACATTCAATGTACTGACCTGGTGTGTCATGCCAGATTTCAGGAAAGTCCCATTGGAAAGGAGTGCTGTCCGAGTCTAGATCGTGTCCACATCAGTGTCCCTGTGCTATGGAGTTCCGCTACGACGTTATTCCGCTGCCGCGTAGTTGTCATGATCGAGGCCCCTTTTATGTTCACTAAATAATGTACATATTGTTCAGCCGCACCGTGTGTGCCGCTTGGCCTCGCCAACTGTTGTAATATAAACTCTGATCCGCTAGCATCAATAAAGCGGTTGTTTTCTGTACCAAGATGTTGTGTGTTGCCAGAAGACAAGGTCTCTGGGCTGGCAATGCATGGTAAACCGGTTGCTCTGAGCCGGGGTGCCACATTTGTCAAAGTTTGTTTTTGATTGGCTTATGTCATACATAAGGAAATATCAAAATGAGCCAAAGAAACCTACAAAAGAGGACAGATTAACTACACTGGGTGGCTGCATTTATGGGCTTTGTGTAAGTTGTTTTTTCTGTTTTTTTCTTTTATAGTAGAAGATGTGTTTCATGATTGAGAGTTTGAAATATTTTTTTAATGTTGTGCTATTTTCTATGTTGTGCTATTACTTAGATTTTCTGGATTTTGGGTTACGTCGAGTGCCTCCTGGAATTCCAAGAGTAAAGGCCTGGAAAAATTCGCTAGTGAAAGAGTTTGCGAACTTGGATTGCAAAGGTCCAAGGGAATATGGCCTACGTCATGTATGTTTTTTATTATCTTTTATTTATTTTTTATTTCCTTTTAAGTTTCTTTCCGATGTTCTAATGTTATACAATCTCACTTATTTTCTGAGCAGTACTGATTTTTTTAACTCTGTTCCTTAATAGGTGAAGTTGATATCTCAAACTGTCTATTCCATGGGTTGCATTGGTTGTTGTCATCTACATCAAGATTCTACCCATGAATTTGTGAAGTTTAGATCTGCGCTTGACAAAACTGTTGGTGGTTTACTACCTTCCTCGGTACGTATCTTCATTCATCTCACAAATTTTGAATTTTTTATCATTTATCCGCTTTTTGTTTTATGCAAGTGAATACAAGGTTTACATACTGTTTTGTTCATTTTATGTTCAGGTGAAAGACCAATTATCTTTGCTAGCTAGGCGTTTTCGTGAAACTGCTGATGACAAGTCTATCGAAGGAGCTCAGAATATGCTGTTAGAGTCGCTGAATTGCATTGTACTATCTAGTGCTTCAGATGATGAGCCAAATCAATCTGACATGAATTCAAGAAGAAATATAAGAAATAGTATGGCAAGCAGTGATAAATCGGTGCTCAGGAGCCATGGTAATGTACTACATACTCAGTACTTCAATTTTTAATCTTTTAGATTTATTTTAATGAAAATGTATGTTTAGGCTTCTTCATTCTGATTTGATGTTTGTGTAATTTTTATATTCAGGATGCAATGATCATTCTTCTAATATAAATGTATCTCCACTTGTTCAACGTTCTCCAAGTGTTTCTAATACAAATGTGGATTTGCATGATACTGCAGGTGTGCTTTTGTTTTGTGAAGAATTTCACCATCTTTATTTCGAGCAATTTTGGTTTAATCAGAAATTTATACCTACAGGTTTATCTTCCTTATATTTTCCTATGTCATCAGGTACAGGTTCAGGGAGCAAAAGGAAGGCTGCTTCTCCAGTTAATGGAGAAGATACTTTCTGTGTTAATCCAAGACCTCATAAACTGCAAAGGCCTGATCGTGTACATCAAGTTCTAATTGTGAGTTATAAATTGAATTTTAATTTGTTTTTTCATTCTAAATTATTGTGAACATTTATGCAAGCTGTTTCTTCTGGTTCACAATGTTTTGTACCTTTCTGCATTTGACAAGTTATTTTTCTGCATCTAGGACGAAGGAAGAAAGCTTGATTTCAGTCAACTTGAGAAGCAACTCGAGTCTATTTCTGAACTAATGAAAAAGCTTATTCCACCAAAGTCTACCCCCGTCAGCGAATCTATTGACAAGGGAAAAAGCATGAGTTTCAAGCATCTTGTGAATACAGATCCTCTAGTTCGAACTAATTCAAAAGTGACTTCTACGCAGACCACGCTGAACAAAGTCATGAGTGTTAACAAGAAATCATTTTGTGTTGTGTGACTGTTTTTGTCCACATAATTCAATTTTTATGAAACTGTTCTGCATGATTTGTAAGCTGATGAATATTTTTTTGCAGGTGAACGTTTTGACATCTCCTCTCAAAAATCATTTAACGATCAAATCATGGCATCAAGTCAAGGACAATTTCAACTGCGTGATGAGGTGTGTTTCTTTTTACATGTTTTTTACTTTCCTGCTTTTTGTTTATTTGTGCACTGCTGCAAACATTGCACCTGCTTACACATTTTCATGTGGTACATGCAAGTTTTTTTTTCATATCTTCTTTGTGTCATGTTTCCAATTTGATATAGATTTGCATTTTTCTCTTCAATGTAATCTTCATTTTCATGTGATGAAACAGGGTTCCCAATACCAAACTCCTATTCACATGCAAGCAATCCCTTTTACTCCTATGCCCAGTCCTCTGACAAATAGTTCATTTACTCAGCTATTTCTGTGATACGTGTACACACCTTTCACATATTAAAATTTTGCACATCATTTATTTATATTCATTAGTTAGTTTGATTAATTTGTTTTAAATGAATATGTGTTTGTAGATGTCTGATGGCACACCAAAGCCTTGGGTACCTCAAAATTCTGCTAATCGCACTGAACTTTTCGGTGAAACTTCTCAGCCTGTTGTTTCTGTCAATAAGGTTTGTTATTTTTATTCTCACTTCTTATTTTTATTTTAGCAATTCTTTGCATGTTTGTTTAAATTTATATACATACTATCTGTAGTGATTTCTTGTTATTGTTTCCTCTTTTTGCTTTATGTCAGATTGATTCAGATTCTGGTGGACAGTTTAGCCCTGGAAAGTCTCCTAATGTTGAGATCTTGTATGAAGTCAAGAAATATGACAGATTGAACAACTTCATCTCTACTTCTGATATGATTTATAATGAGAAAATCAACAGTCATTCTCCTAGTAAATCTGCGAGAGCGGTCAATATATATGGACCAAAGAGGATTCTAAACCCTAGCAAATACAATGCTTCTCCCTATGTCAATCAGGAATCATCGAGATACCCTGTTACCACGAGAATGATTCAATTACACGATGCTATTGTCACTTTGTCACTTGATGAAAATTTCAAATAGTAAGTGCTCTTTCATTAATGCATGTTTGTTTTCATGTGTGTTCGAATGCCTTTTCATGTTATTTGTTGTCGTGTAGTTTGATTATGTTGTTATCTTTTTGTTTTGCAGCAAAACGTGCATCGACTATGGCAAGGTTACAGTGACATACTTTTCTTTTGGTACTTCTTTTGCAACTCAGGGCCTTGTTGACACGTATACTATAAATTCTTGGTGTCGCAAATTGTCACTAGATAATAAGCCCAAGGACTCGAAATTTCACCTTTTTTCACCTAATTTCTGTGAGTGCAATTACATTTTTTCCATGTTACTATGTTTACTATTCATTTTTTATTACTCTTTAGTTTCTGATAATGTTCTTACTGCTTTGTCCACAACAGGAACATCTACTTTTGATGGACTCATATGAAACTCAGGAATTGTATGATCAGAAGTCCAGTATGGTTCAGAGATGTTTTCAGCTAGCAAATGGTGCTAGACTAATCCATTCATGTGATGAGGTAAATATAGTAAAATGTGTGCATTTTTTTCTAATGCACTCTTTCATACAATCCATATTGTTTTGTTCTACCCCTAGAGAATTCACCATTCATTATCAACCATCTGAATGCACAATTTTTTAGTATTTTCATCATGCAAGTTTAGTTGGTTTGCACTTTCTTATATAATGTATTTGTTCATTTTGAAGACTCTTCTGTATTTTTGGCTTTTTTGTAGGTCCACTTTCCAACTTTGCGTAGCAAGCATTAGTTTGATTTTGTTGTGTTGTTTAGACATGAAATGTTTGTAATTCTAGACTCAGCATATGATGCAGAGAGTGATTTTCACCAGCATGTGTTGAATATTCTGGTAAATTCAGCTCTTTTTCCCTCTTTTACTTTCCTGTAACTTGATGATGTTGTCATCTTTTTTACTCACTCAGTATTGTGTTAGTTCTATGACTTTGCCTCTGTTTTCTGTGTACTTGCTGCAGATACCAAATTTCAAAAGGGTTTGGAACATGTATGGGAGCTCAAGAAATCTTAACTGGAGAAATTGGACGACGCACTTTATCGATGTACCTAAACAAAGGAATAAGTAATTTTTTTCCTTTTTCTTTTTGCACATGAATTCTCATTTGCTGCTTAAACTTTTTTCCATGCTGCTCGTACCAAATTAAGCATATTCTCTGATGTTTCTTTTGTTCCAATTGGTTTTTATTTTGTAGGCTTGATTGTGGCTATACACGGCACTCTTTTTGAAGCATTGGAAGCCTAGGATATTGATGCATGATGTTGTGAAGGATGAAGATATTGCAAACATCTGAATTAGCATGGCGAATGAAATGATGTTCACTGACCACAATATCCTGAATGACCATAAGAAGTTGGTTCTTGAGTTCTAGTACCGCGAATGAGTAAGTTTTTCTTATCTTTTTATAATGATTATGTTGTCCAATCATAGTTTAGTTTTTCTGCATTTTTCTTCATTATTTGAATGTTTATTTGCAATTCTTTCTACATTACTCAGGTTGCTAATGGAGAAGAAGCAATAGTGAAGGTTTCTAGCTGTGGTGGAGTTTGCTTTTCGTCAGGCGTTAGTACTGTAAGCGAAATGGTGTTGCAAGATCCAATGTATCTATAATTTTTTATTGTTCCATGCTATTATATTATCCATCTTAGATGTTTTATATGCATTTATATGCTATTTTATATGATTTTTGGGACTAACCTATTAACCTAGAGCCCAGTGCCAGTTTCTGTTTTTTCCTTGTTTTTGAGTTTTACATAAAAGGAATACCAAACGGAGTCCAATTGACGTGCCAATTTTTTATGATTTTTATGGACCAGAAGAAGCCCACGGAGCATCGGAGATGGACCATAAGAGTCCCGAACCGTCCACGAGGATGGAGGGCGCGCCCACCCCCTGGGCGCGCCCCCTATCTCGTGGAAGACTCAGAGACCCCCCTAACATGAGACCGACGCCAAAAATTCCTATAAATACAGAAACCCCCAGAAAGAAACCTAGATCGGGAGTTCCGCCGCCGCAAGCCTCTGTAGCCACCAAAAACCAATCTAGACCCATTCCAGCGCCGCAAGCTTCTGTAGCCACCGAAAACCAATCTAGCCGGAGGGGGGAATCCCTCTCCGGTGGCCATCTTCATCATCCCGGCACTCACCATGACGAGGAGGGAGTAGTTCACCCTCAGGGCCGAGGGTATGTACCAGTAGCTATGTGTTTGATCTCTCTCTCTCGTGTTCTTGATTTGGCACGATCTTGATGTAACGCGAGCTTTGCTATTATAGTAGGATCTTATGATGTTTCTCCCCCTCTACTCTCTTGTAATGGATTGAGTTTCCCTTTGAAGTTATCTTATCGGATTGAGTCTTTAAGAATTTGAGAACACTTGATGTATGTCTTGCATGCGCTTATCTGTGGTGACAATGGGATATTCACGTGATCTACTTGATGTATGTTTTGGTGATCAACTTGCGGGTTCAATGACCTTGTGAACTTATGCATAGGGGTTGGCACACGTTTTCGTCTTGACTCTCCGGTATAAACTTTGGGGCACTCTTTGAAGTTCTTTGTGTAGGTTGAATAGATGAATCTGAGATTGTGTGATGCATATCGTATAATCATACCCACGGATACTTGAGGTGACATTGGAGTATCTAGGTGACATTAGGGTTTTGGTTGATTTGTGTCTTAAGGTGTTATTCTAGTACGAACTCTAGGATAGATCGGACGGAAAGAATAGCTTCATGATATTTTACTACGGACTCTTGAATAGATTAGAAAGGATAACTTTGAGGTGGTTTCGTACCCTACAATAATCTCTTCGTTTGTTCTCCGCTATTAGTGACTTTGGAGTGACTCTTTGTTGCATGTTGAGGGATAGTTATATGATCCAGTTATGTTATTATTGTTGAGAGAACTTGCACTAGTGAAAGTATGAACCCTAGGCCTTGTTTCCTAGCATTGCAATACTGTTTACGCTCACTTTTATCATTAGTTACCTTGCTGTTTTTATATTTTCAGATTACAAATACCTATATCTACCATCCATATTGCACTTGTATCACCATCTCTTCGCCGAACTAGTGCACCTATACAATTTACCATTGTATTGGGTGTGTTGGGGACACAAGAGACTCTTTGTTATTTGGCTACAAGGTTGTTTGAGAGAGACCATCTTCAACCTATGCCTCCCACGGATTGATAAACCTTAGGTCATCCACTTGAGGGAAATTTGCTACTGTCCTACAAACCTCTGCACTTGGAGGCCCAACAACGTCTACAAGGAGAAGGTTGCGTAGTAGACATCAAGCTCTTTTCTGGCGCCGTTGCCGGGGAGCTGAGTGCTTGAAGGTATATCTTTAGATCTTGCAATCGAGTCTTTTAGTTTCTTGTTTTATCACTAGTTTAGTCTATAAAAGAAAACTACAAAAAAATGGAATTAAGGGTGCCTCATATGCTTCATCTTTTTAATGTCTTTCGTGAAAATGATGGGAAGGAAAATTGTGCTCAAGTACTAGAAGAAGAATTACATAGAATGCTTGGCATAAAATATGTGAATGATGAGCATGATTGCAATGTTGTTAGTATGAATTCTTTGAATACCTATGATGCTAATGATATGCAAAGCCACAAGCTTGGGGATGCTATGTTTGATGAAGATGATATTTTCTGTCCCCCAAGTTTTGATGAGAAAATTTATTATGATGAAAGCATGCCTCCTATTTATGATGATTATTGTGATGACACGTATGCCATAAAGAATAAACATAACCATTAAACTTGTCATCATGATTTTAATTTTCAATTGGATTATGCTTCACATGATAGTTATTTTGTTGAGTTTGCTCCCACTACTATTGATGAGAATAAATTTGCTTATGTGGAGAGTAGTAAAATTTCTATGCTTGTGCATCATGAAAATAATGCTTTATGTGATGGTTATATTTTTGAATTCATTCATGATGCTACTGAAAATTCTTATGAAGGAACATATGCTTGTAGGAATTGCAATAATATCAAGTTTCCTCTCTACGTGTTGAAAATCTTGAAGCTATGCTTGTTTTGCTTTCCTATGCTAGTTGATTCTTCCCCTAAGTTGTTTTCTCACAAAATCCCTATGCATAGGAAGTGGGTTAGGCTTAAATGAGCTAGTTATATTCTTCATGATGCTCTCTTGATGTTTCAAATCTTATCTTTTATGCGAGCATCATTGAAATCATCATGCCTAGCTAAAAAGGCAATAAAGAAAAGCGCTTGTTGGGAGACAATCCAATATTTACCCTTACTGTCTTTGTGTGTTCACATGATTATGCTACTGTAGTAAGCATGTTTTATAGCTTTTGTTTCAATAAAGTGCCAAGTAAGACCGTTAGGATAGCTTATGGTGATAGTTGTGTTGATCCTGCTGAAAATCAGAAACTTTTGCGCCCAGTAAATTAGTTTTGATAATTCACAGAAACGTTCTTTTGATCTGATTCTTTTTGCTATGGATTGGTACACAAATTTCTCTGGTTTTCCTAATTTGGTAGGATTTTTCGAGTTGCATAAGTATTCGAGAGTTACAGATTACTACAGACTGTTCTGTTTTTGACAGATTATGTCTTCTATGTGTTGTTTGCTTATTTTGATGAATCTATGAGTAGTATCGGAGGGTATGAACCATAGAGAAGTTGGAATACAGTAGATATCACACCAATATGAATTTAGAATGAGTTCACAACAGTACCAAAAGTGGTGATTTATTTTCTTATACTAACGGAGCTTACGAGTTTTCTATTGAGTTTTGTGTTGTGAAGTTTTCAAGTTTTGGGTAAAGATTCGATGGACTATGGAATAAGGAGTGGCAAGAGCCTAAGCTTGGGGATGCCCAAGGCACCCCAAGGTAATATTAAAGGACGACCAAGAGCCTAAGCTTGGGGATGCCCCGGATGGCATCCCCTCTTTCGTCTTCGTTCATCGGTAACTTTACTTGTAGCTATATTTTTATTCACCACATGATATGTGTTTTGCTTGGAGCGTCATTTTCTTTTGTTAGTATTTTCGTGATGTTATTTATAATAATGTTTTGCATCTCTATTTTCAATAAAAATGTCAAGTATAGCCTTTACCATGCTTATTTTGCAAGTATACATGTTGCTGTTCCAAAACAGAAAGTTTATCGATGTTGCAAAAATTCCTGAGGAAAGTCAGAATGTGATAAAATGTTGAAACTTTTTGCATAATAAGCTCTGGTAAATTTTCTACAGTGTGGTAGAATTTCATAATGTTTGGAGTTAGGGAAGTATTGATGCTCTTGCATTCTTTACAGACTATACTGTTTTGGCAGATTGCTGTTATGTTTGCATTGTTTGCATATGTTTGCTTGTTTAATGATTCTATTTGAGGATAGGAGTATTAAATATGCAGAGACATTTAGTATGCAATGTTGAATAAGAATTTTTGTGATTTTCTACAGTAGAGAATGAAAAGGTTTTTGCATTGGTTTATACTAACTTATCTCATGAGTTCTTGTTGAGTTTTGTGCGGATGAAGTTTTTGAGATTTAGGGAAACCGAGATATAAAAGGAATTAAGGAGACGCAAAAGTCCAAGCTTGGGGATCCCAAGGCACCCCAAGATAATATTTCAAGAAGTCTCAAGCGTCTAAGCTTAGGGATGCCCCGGTAGGCATCCCACCTTTCTTCTTCAACAATTATCGGTTAGTATCGGTTGAACCTAAGTTTTTGCTTCTTCACATGATGTGTGTTATCCTTGAAATGTCATTTTGTGTTGTTTTGCTTTTTGTTTGAATAATATCCCAAGATCTGAAATTCTTAAATGTTAGAGAGTCTTCACATAGTTGCATAATTATTCGACTACTCATTGATCTTCACTTATATCTTTCGGAGTAGTTTGTCATTTTCTCTAGTGCTTCACTTATATCTTTTTAGAGCATGGCGGTGGTTTTATTTTGAAGAAATAGATGAACTCTCATGCTTCACTTATATTATTTTTAGAGTCTTAAACAGCATGGTGATTTGCTTAGGTTATGAATTAGTACTAATATGATAGGCATCCAAGAGGATATAATAAAAACTTTCATATAAAGTGCATTGAATACTATGAGAAGTTTGATTCTTTATGATTGTTTTGAGATATGAAGATGGTGATATTAGAGTCATGCTAGTGGAGTAATTGTGAATTTGAGAGATACTTGTGTTAAAGTTTGTGATTCCCGTAGCATGCACGTATGGTGAACCGTTATGTGATGAAGTTGGAGCATGATTTATTTATTGATTGTGTTCCTTATAAGTGGAGGTCGGGATCGCGCGATGGTTAACTCCTACCAACCCTTCCCCTAGGAGCACGCATGTAGTGCTTGGTTTTGATGACTTGTAGATTTTTGCAATAAGTATGTGAGTTCTTTATGACTAATGTTGAGCCATGGATTATACGCACTCTCACCCTTCCACCATTGCTAGCCTCTCTTGTGCCGCGCAACTTTCGCGAGTACCATACACCCACCATTTACCTTCCTCAAAACAGCCACCATACCTACCTATTATGGCATTTCCATAGCCATTCCGAGATATATTGCCATGCAACTTTCCACCGTTCCGTTTATTATGACACGCTCCATCATTGTCATATTGCTTTGCATGATCATGTAGTTGACATCGTATTTGTGGCAAAACCACCTTTATAATTCTTTCATACATGTCACTCTTGATTCATTGCACATCCCGGTACACCACCGGAGGCATACACATAGATTCATATTTTGTTCTAAGTCTCGAGTTGTAACTTTTGAGTTGTAAGTAAATAAAAGTGTGATGATCATCATTATTAGAGCATTGTCCCAAGTGAGGAAAGGATGATGGAGACTATGATTCCCCCACAAGTCGAGATGAGACTCCGGACTAGAAAATTAAAAAGAAAAAAAGAAAAAAAAGAGGCCATAAAAAGGAGAAAAGGCCCAAACAAAAAATGAGAGAAAAAGAGAGAAGGGACAATGTTACTATCCTTTTACCACACTTGTGCTTCAAAGTAGCACCATGATCTTCATGATAGAGAGTCTCTTATTTTGTCACTTTCATATACTAGTGGGAATTTTTCATTATAGAACTTGGCTTGTATATTCCAATGATGGGCTTCCTCAAATTGCCCTAGGTCTTCGTGAGCAAGCAAGTTGGATGCACACCCACTTAGTTTCTTTTGTTGAGCTTTCATACACTTATAGCTCTAGTGCATCCGTTCCATGGCAATCCCTACTCACTCACATTCATATCTATTGATAGGCATCTCCATAGCCCGTTGATACGCCTAGTTGATGTGAGACTATCTTCTCCTTTTTGTCTTCTCCACAACCACCATATTCTATTCCACCTATAGTGCTATCTCCATGGCTCACGCTCATGTATTGCGTGAAAGTTGAAAAAGTTTGAGAATACAAAAGTATGAAACAATTGCTTGGCTGAAACCAGGGTTGTGCATGATTTAAATATTTTGTGTGATGAAGATAGAGCATAGCCAGACTATATGATTTTGTAGGGATAACTTTCTTTGGCCATGTTATTTTGAGAAGACATGATTGCTTTGTTAGTATGCTTGAAGTATTATTATTTTCATGTCAATATTAAACTTCTGTTTTGAATCTTATGGATCTGAGTATTCTTGCCACGATAAAGAAAATTACATTGAAAAATATGTTAGGTAGCATTCCACATCAAAAATTCTGTTTTTATCATTTACCTACTCGAGGACGAGAAGGAATTAAGCTTGGGGATGCTTGATAAGTCTCCAACGTATCTATAATTTTTTATTGTTCCATGCTATTATATTATCATCTTAGATGTTTTATATGCATTTATATGCTATTTTATATGATTTTTGGGACTAACCTATTAACCTAGAGCCCAGTGCCACTTTCTGTTTTTTCCTTGTTTTTGAGTTTTACAGAAAAGGAATACCAAACGGAGTCCAATTGACGTGCCAATTTTTGACGATTTTTTATGGACCATAAGAAGCCCACGGAGCATTGGAGATGGACCATAAGAGTCCCGAGCCGTCCACGAGGGTGGAGGGCGCGCCCAGGGGGAGTCCCGAGCCGTCCACGAGGGTGGAGGGCGCGCCCCCCTATCTCGTGGACGACCCCCTGACGTGAGACCGACGCCAAAAATTCCTATAAATACAGAAACCCCCAGAAAGAAACCTAGATCGGGAGTTCCGCCGCCGCAAGCCTATGTAGCCACTGAAAACCAATCTAGACCCGTTCTGGCACCCTGCTGGAGGGGGGACTCCTCTCCGGTGGCCATCTTCATCATCCCGGCGCTCTCCATGACGAGGAGGGAGTAGTTCACCCTCGAGGCTGAGGGTATGTACCAGTAGCTATGTGTTTGATCTCTCTGTCTCTCTCGTGTTCTTCATTTGGCACGATCTTGATGTACCGTGAGCTTTGCTATTATAGTTGGATCTTATGATGTTTCTCCCCCTCTACTCTCTTGTAATGGATTGAGTTTTCCCTTTGAAGTTATCTTATCGGATTGAGTCTTTAAGGATTTGAGAATACTTGATGTATGTCTTGCATGTGCTTATCTGTGGTGACAATGGGATATTCACGTGATCTACTTGATGTATGTTTTGGTGATCAACTTGCGGGTTCAGTGACCTTGTGAACTTATGGATAGGGGTTGGCACACATTTTCGTCTTGACTCTTCGGTATAAACTTTGGGGCACTCTTTAAAGTTCTTTCTGTTGGTTGAATAGATGAATCTGAGAGTGTGTGATGCATATCGTATAATCATACCCACGGATACTTGAGGTGACATTGGAGTATCTAGGTGACATTAGGGTTTTGGTTGATTTGTGTCTTAAGGTGTTATTCTAGTACGAACTCTAGGATAGATCGAACGGAAAGAATAGCTTCAAGCTATTTTACTACGGACTCTTGAATAGATCAGAAAGGATAACTTTGAGGTGGTTTCGTACCCTACAATAATCTCTTCATTTGTTCTCCGCTATTAGTGACTTTGGAGTGACTCTTTGTTGCATGTTGAGGGATAGTTATATGATCCAGTTATGTTATTATTGTTGAGAGAACTTGCACTAGTGAAAGTATGAACCCTAGGCCTTGTTTCCTAGCATTGCAATACTGTTTACGCTCACTTTTATCATTAGTTACCATGCTGTTTTTATATTTCAGATTACAAATACCTATATCTACCATCCATATTGCACATGTATCACCATCTCTTTGCCGAACTAGTGCACCTATACAATTTACCATTGTATTGGGTGTGTTGGGGACACAAGAGAGACTCTTTGTTATTTGGTTGCTGGGTTGTTTGAGAGAGACCATCTTCAACCTACGCCTCCCACGGATTGATAAACCTTAGGTCATCCACTTGAGGGAAATTTGCTACTGTCCTACAAACCTCTGCACTTGGAGGCCCAACAATGTCTACAAGGAGAAGGTTGCGTAGTAGACATCAACCACCTCAACCACATAGTAACCCACTAACCCAACTACTCCCACGTTCACCAAGGAACCGACTAGCAACTGCACCCACTACCGCACTCCCCCCATTACCACCATTCCTCTGCGGGCTTCTTGTCCTCAGTCTTTAATCTCTCATTGCCATCCCCTATATAAATGCCAACCATATGCTCTTGCGCTTTGTGTCTCTGCGAAATTACTTTCCCTTCCTCTCAGGATCCATTTTTTTGCGCTTTGAAGGTAGGGCTTTGTATATGTTGTGCTCCGTCAGTTCTTATACTTCATCTTCCTTTTTTTTGCTAATTCTCCTCTATCTTGTTCCTCATTTTCTACAGAATCATTGCTGCAAGGCCTTGAAGTGGGTTGAAGTTGCAATAGAAAAAGGTATGCTAACATTACTCTTTGCACTTTTTTACAGAAGTTTAGTTTGATAGCAATGCATCTTTTCTTTGATGGTGAAAGCTTCAATATATATTTCTGCGACTTGGTGTTAGGTTGCAATTAAATTTTTATCAATTCATACCTTCTACCTCTTTGGGATCATTTTCAATTTCCTTGTTGAGAGATAGCACCACAACTATGCATCTCTTTGATTTCTTTTTGCATTTTATCTGATTGTGCAACTTTAGGGTTTATTTTTCTTCAAACAAGATAACCTACTCGTAAGAAGCGTGCAACTTGAGTTTTATGAAGTTGAAATTAGTGTACAAGTAGTTTGACTTGTAGTGCGTGCAATTTAACTTTTTATCCATTTTTTGTTTATCTGAGTTGTTAAATTGTCCTCTCATATAATTTTTCATTCATTTTAGATGGGTCGAGAGGATGCTTCCAAGAAGGGTAGAAGTGCTTGTAAGAAGGTTGCTGATGCCAGTAAGGAAAAGGTCGTATTATATCTTGCTCCTCAACAGCAACTGCAATTTTAGTTTTGTGAAGATGCAATTTTATTTATTTGTATATCTGTTTTAATTTTTTGCTATTAGGGGTATTTTCTCTTCTATCTTGTAGTTTAATAATTTTTTGGAAGTACAAACAAGTTATGATGCTCCATGTTTGTGAAATTTTAGTTCAAATTAAAGGTGCAAGTTATATATTCTCACTTGGTGTTAGGTTTACAATGAAAGCATCATGAGTATATGCATCTCTTGTATTATATATTGCTCATCAACAGCAACTGCAATTTTTACTTTTGTGAAGATGCTAATTTAGTTAACGTATGCTTGTTTTAATTTTCTGCATTCAGGGGGGTTTTCTCTTCTATCTTGTAGTTTAATAAAAAAATTGCACTACAAAACAAGTCAAGACAACCTACTAATGAAGTGCATTGCAACTTTGATTTTTTCTGAAGTTAAAATTAGCATTGAAAGTCTTGCTTGTAGTGTGTGAAATTTAGTTGTCATTAAAATTTTGCTTTTATGAGTTGTTGATTTGTCCTCTAACATATTTTGCGTTGCATTCATTAGGTGGCTCATGAAGATATTTCCAAGAAGGGTAGTAGTGCCTCTAAGAATGTTGCTGATGGTTCCAAGAAAGAGGTACAAAATCATAATATATTTTTGCTCCAAAAAATGGTGAGTTCATGCAATGTTTTAGTGAGGTTGATCCTGTTTATGTCTCATGTTTCCTTCTTTTTTATTGATTTTGCTCCTGAATAAGTAGTGCAACTATAGTTCTATGTACCAATAACTTCAGTAATAACGTTGCTACTGAACAACAAATGCATTTTTAGATATTTGAATGTGCAAATTTAGATCCCAAGCGCGTTTTTGCAAATTATCTGAAATTTTATGGGTGAGTTCTAACTTATCTTGTAGTTAACAAAAATTGTGATATGTGTTGCTCCTCTACAGCTACTGCAATTTTTAGTGTTCTGTCAATGCAAATTTAGCTTCTCTATGACTTTTATATACTCTTTAGTTTTCTGAATATGGGTATGCAACTTTTAGATTTTTCAAAACTGCAATTGTGTTTCGATGCTTGTAGGATAGTTCTTTTTATGTTTGCTATACAACTACATCTTCAAAAGCCAAATACCTATCTGAATATATGTATGCAAATTTAGTTTCCTAAAAATACAAATGTAGTATGGTTCTTTTTGTGTTCCTACTGAACTGCATCTGCAAGCTTAGTTTTGTGAGTATGCATTTACTTGTAGTTTAACTACTTTCTTTTAGGTCACGGTGCCAGGTGGATCACGTGTTTCCGAGCGCAAATTTGAAGCTAAGGATTCTTCCGCTTCCAAAAAGATGGTTGTCTCCAAGGTATTTTTCTATAAATGCACTTATTCGTCCTGATGATAATGCAACTTTCAATGTCAACTCTGTTTGTAGGATGGTTTTTTCATAGTAGTCTGTAATCATGAACCTGCTGCTTCTGCTTAATTTTTATTTCAGTACTCTATTTTGTACACTAAACTGTTGTTTTTTTGTTGCATGATTTTTGTATTCCATGTCATTCTGTGATTTAATACAGTAGTTGTTCATTTCTGCATTGCAATGCAATTGTTTTTTTCCAGATACCTTATTTTTTTGAATGCAATTTCAAATTTAAAGGATTTCAGTCGCAACACAATGAAGATTTCTCCTGTCACAAGGGCTCAGCTGAATATTTCTTTTGGAGACACTGATAGAGTAGTGTACTGCATAGTAACTAGCAACACTCACTCTGCTGGTTTTTGCGTTGGACATGCACTGTTTGACATGCTGGGTCATAGGAATTTCACTGTTGCTGACCACTACATTAAGGACACAGTGCTAGTTGCTTTCAAGGATGCTTTCGATGTGTTGATTGTAGCTGGTAATGACATTCGGTCTGGTCCTGAAGCTCTGATGAGTGTTCGTCGAGTTTCTAGGATTGAGCAGTGCGTTCATGATTGGGATGGCTACTTTCAGAGGAACATCATCATTGCACCTGAAGCAGGAGAAGATGAAGATGTCGATGATTAAGAAGATGAAGTTGATCTTTCCAAGCCTGATTATGATTGCTCTAGTGCTCGTTTTTCTGGTGGATCAGGAGGGGATGGTGCTGCTGGAGGTGGTGCTGGTGCAAGCGTTGCTACTGCCTGAATGGACATTGGTTTTAGTGGATGGATGCATTAGTGTTAGTTCTACTGGAAGGATGAATCCTTGTGTCTCCAAATTTAGTCAACTCTAGTTATTTAGGTTGCTTTTGTGTTCCATATTTGTGGCTTGCTTTCATTTAGTCAACTTAGCATTTAGGTTGGAAAAGGTGCTATCATCGAATTTTGAAGTTTCCTTTGCAATATCAGTAATGTATTGTTAATATTATTAAATACTAGTCTATGTTATTGTTGTGAATTGATATCATCTTTTTGTTTTCTACATTTCTGATTTCAAAAATCACTGTTGTAGGTTTTTTCGCTCTTTCTTTTACCCTCCTGCATTGATATCATCTTTTTGTTTTCTACATTCTGATTTCATATGTCATCTCATACTCATTATAAATCTTCCTTTTGCCCTCCTGAATTTAGTAAGCAAGTAAAAAGAATCGAAATCATTTGAGAGTGCTTAAATTACATTTCCATCATTTCATACAAAAATTATGCAAATTTTTGGGCACAATAACAAATGCTCCTGTTCTTGATCTTCTTTTCACACATCTTCACCTTTTGCTTTGCAATCATGTTTATTCACGCCATGAGCATCCTTTTCTTCTTCTTTCCTCATTTCATGAATATGTATTACTCCTTGCTTTTTTCCGTAGACAAAAAAGAGTATGCAATCAGTAAAAACGAATAAATATTTCTTTTTTCGAAAGAAGTTTCTCAAATGATGTTTGTTTCATATTTTTTCTAACCTTTTTCATCTATGTTTTTTTTGCGGTCTTCTCTTTACATTGCTTTGCAATCTTTCTCCTGGCTGAAGATTCAAATTTTACAGAATTAAAATGAACACTAAATTGTTCATATAAATTGCAATAACTAATTGAAACAATGTTTGTTGTTTTACCTGTTTTTTGAGGTTTTTCTGGCGACTCTTGTTCTATTTGCTTGCACCCTGTAATGTTGTGTCCTTGTTTCTTGCACCCCGAACAAGTCACTTTAGGCTTTGATATGATTTCTTCTACTATACTTTTCTGCCTCCCTGTTTTCTTCATTCTCCCGTTTGGTTTGCTGTATATTGGATCCTTTAGAGTGTTCTCACCCTTGCTGTCAGAACTCAACACTTCCCGAGTGACAGGTGTTAAATCTGAAGCAGAACATTTCGATTGCTCCAATCCTGGCATGCAAGGTATGTCTAAAATTAACTTCTCCAGATTTCCTATTTTCTCGTTTAACACTTTCCTCCTTGCAGCATTTTTTATGCCTCAGAAGCTAGCTGAACTAGCCTTCTTGAAAATGAGAAGAATGTCATTTGCTCATCCGAATCTTCAAGGTTTGCATCTTCTTCATTACCTTGAAATGCTCTTTTTTCCTTAGGTCTCCATCTATCAATGAAATACTTTTCTGGTAACTCATCAATGTTCAATGCTTGTATGACTTTGAGTGCATGACAACACAGAATGCCATCCTTCTCAAATTTCCTACATACACATGAAATAGTTTCAGAATCTGTGTCAACAACCACTATGAATGTTCTTGGGTTATAGTCAAACAGTGCTTGAGTCGGTGACTTGTACACCTCATACTGTTTGTTCTTTTCCACTTCCATCATGTGAAACTTTGTTGAATTCATTAACTCTTGCTGAAATTTGTAGAATATGCCTCTGTTATATAGTCTTGCCACTTGCTTTTCCAATGCCCAGTCACTCCACATAGTTGGAGAAGTTCTCCTTGTTACTGAATCAGTTTATTTTCTTTTTTCTTCAATACTTTGTGATATCCTATCAAACTCTGTCATGAAAGCAATCACACTATGACTTGACCCTACATTTGCTTTGAATACATCATTTGTTCCTTCACTTCTTGATGTTGTCTGGATGAATGGGAAAAGTCATTTTTGAAGTACGCAGGTACAAATCTCTTTCTGTTTTTCCACATAATCCTGAAGTACTTGATATGTTGAACATTGTGTTGCTGTATCATCTTGGGCCAGAGGTGCTCGAAATACTCAACTGTTTGTGAGTTTAGGATTATGTCATGAAACTGAGCGTTCAAATGTTGGTTCCTTGCAAATGTTCTTCTAGCTTTGTTCTGCGCTTTTGTTAGAATGTGGAACAAACAGTTCATGTGCGTGCAACTAGGAAAACACTTAGGCACTACCTTTTTCATAGCTGCATCTTGATCTGTTATCACAGATTTTGGAGCTTTCCCTCCCATGCACTTCAGAAAAGTTTGTATAACCACTCGAAAGTTTCCTTCTTCTCATCTTGTATGAAACCACATGCAAAGAGGCAGTTGTCTCCGTGTCCATTTACACCCACAAATGGAGCAAATTTTAGATTATACTTGTTTGTTTTGTAAGTTGTATCAAAACTTAGGAGATTACCATATTGTTGATAGTTCCTTATACCAGTGCCATCTGCCCAAAATATATGCATGACATTCTTAGCTGGATCGGTTTTGAATGAGTAGAAGAACAGAGGATCTTCTGATTTTTTCTGTTCAAAAAATGAGACCACCTGCATCATGTCATTCAAGCCATTATCTCTTCTCATTTTCGTGCCCATGCTGCTAATCAGTTTTGCTGTATATGGCAACGAAGAAGGCTCTCTTCCTCGAAAGAACGCCATTATTGCCATTTTCTTTCTAGTTGGTATGTTCACTCGTTTGCATGTTCTGATTAAGTCCTTCTCTTGCTCAGTGATATATTTGTGTGACCTAAGGAACCTGACTTCCCCTGGTGGGTGTAGATCATGGTTGTGCTCAATGATAAGCCTTGTCACCACCCACTGTGCTATATCGAATTTCCAGATAACAACCATCTGAGCTTGACAGTCTGTTTTAATTGTGTAGTTTCTTCTTCTGTCTGTCGTATTCTCTAGCTCAGTTGGTGCATTCTTAGCAGTCTTATACTTTCTCCTTTTTGCTCCTGCAGCTGTTGGTTTTATCCTTATCCTAGGTTTACCAGATCTGTTACACTTCATAGTGAACCTCGTCATTTTGTTGTTGTGTGCATCTTTTTTCTGGCAGTGATAGTTTGCAGCTTTCTGAATTGAGAACCCAGCAATAGCTGAATATTCATTGTAGAATCGGTGTGCATGAGCATCACTTTCAAATGTCATGCCAAGAGCTGGCATGTGTTTCTTCTCATCTTCTTGGCTTAATTTAATTGCCTTTTTAATGCTGTCATTCTCAAGGAAGAATTCTATACCTTCCTGAGATAACTTGTTTTCATCTTTCATCTGCTCCTTACTAGTTCCTACAATTTTTTCCTTGCCTGATGGACTATCCTTGCCTGATGGACTAACAGTTTCGTTCTGATCCTCTTCATTTGATTGTGCATAACCAGCACTGTTATCTATTTCATAGTTTTATGTTTCTTGTTCCACCTCTTTTAGCTGCTCTGCTTCAAACTCTGAATCATCGCTGCCACTAGTGCCATTTGTATCAGTTGTTTCTGCATAATCAGGGCCTTGCAATGCTACTTCAGAGCTCCTTACTTTTACTTCTTGATCAGTTGTCATCATTTGCTGCTCAATGACTGAATCCTAATAGTTCCAACTTTGCTCCAACTCTTGCAGCTCTGAATGCTGGTGTTCCACCAAAAACTGATCACGGGATAACGTATTTTGTTCCAGGAAATCTTCCTCCGCATCAGTTTCATTTTGATCACTAGTGCACTCTATGTAAGCTTCATCTGGATAACTTCGATTCTCATCACTGTTGCAGTCAAATTCATGCTCACCATCAGATTCAGTCTCACTGTGATTTGCTTCATCTTCATTGTTACCTTCATCGTCATCTTCATGCTCACCACCAGATTCAGTCTCACTATGATTTGCTTCATCTTCATTGTTACCTTCAGCATCATCTTCATGCTCTTCGTCTAAAGGTACAGAATATGGTCCCCAATCATTAAGTTGTTGCCAATTGTTCCTTGCACTTGGTCCTGCTGCTTGATGCTGATACTTTAAGTTTTTTTGTGTTAGATTTTATTGACTACTATATGTAAGTTCATTCTAATGTTTTTAAATTATTGATTGAAGTAATACAACAAACCTCAAAATTTATGCCCGCAGTCAAGAATGGTGTGAAACTACTTATAGGTATTGCCATGTTGTCGCTTTGTAGATGACTCATGACTGTCATTTGTTGCATTAGTTATGTGTAAGACTGTGCCGCTCCTTGTGGTACTAGCATGTCATTACTCGTATGCAAACTTTGGTTTCCTAAATGGAGCAAATCTGATTCCTGCAACAAACAAAGAATATTGTGAATGAATAAATACCAATTTTCGGAACTTCAAATAGTATTGCTATATTTTGTATGCAAATTAGAACAAGCATAAGTTTAATTTTACTCAACATCCTTTTTTTCAGTTTTTTTATATTTTAGTGTGCTTTTCTAGGGGTTTCTGCTTCATGCAACACATGAAATAAAATAGTAACTGTGAAGTTTTAAATGTAATGCTTTTGTTTTATATGCTTGTGGCACTGTCATAGTGCACCTGTTGAATTGATTCTTTTTGTCTAGGAATGGGGTGTAGGTCCTATTGTCGAGCAAAGTTTTATCCCAAAAGTGCATCCTGTCACAAAACATTTTTCACCATGTTAGTTCGTTCTCTCATCAAATTTTGAAAATGAACACAAACTAACCTCAGAAATTCCACTGAATGATTTTATAAGTCTCTGCATATGTTTGTTGCCTTGATACAAATTTTTCAGCACCTGCAATTTTTGTATGCAAATTGTTTAACAACATTCATAAATGAAACTGCTAGAAACTTTTTATGCTTTTACCTTGTTGTCATGACTTCTATCTGCAATCTCTCCGTATTCTTGCTGCTGAGAATGATGTGCAATTTTAGGTACCTGAAAATGCAAATTAACTCAATGTTTCAGTACTGATGAAAATCATCTGCATTTTTTAGCATCTCTGTTACTACATGATGCATCTTATTTTTGCTTTTCTTACAGGGAATCATCTGTGGGTACTTATGATCTGTGTATTTTTTGAAGGTGGTTCTACAAAATGCAACCTCCTAAAGAAATTCTTGCATACGAAATGGAGGTGGGCACCAGATAATCACATACCTTTGACTGACCACAAGAACTTTTACCACCAGGTTTCTTTCTTCTTCATTTTGTTCTTCCTGCTGACAGATCTGAGATCTGGGTTTCGAATTAAGGATCATCCATTTTTGCTAGCAGATCTGAGATCTCTGTATGGAACAGAGAGAACTATACCTTGGGGATTGGAGGAGAAGTATGCACAGAGCAAGAATCGTCGGCACAAGTTGACCAGAATTATCAGAAGACAACAGGAGATCTAAGGTTTGTTTCCCCTCCCATGGTGGCGGCTGGGTGGGAGTCAAGGAAGAAAGCAAAGTCGCAAGGAGGACGACATAGTGAGCTGTCAGTTATTTGGATCTTTAGCTTAGCGGGTTCTGGCCCGTTTTCTTTTCTGGGCTAAACTCTGAAGACAGAAACAGAAACAGAAAGCTTTCAGCCTGCTGTTTTTGTTGGGCTGACTGACTGACCCCAAACTTTGGTCAGTCAAATTTCTTTTGGGTTGCCGCATTGTCCAGAGTTGTACCAATCGACTGACCTCTTTCTTGTGTCAGTCGATTGATATGTAGCCACTCCCTAGTTTTAATATATATAAAATGTCTAAAATCAATGATTTTTACTATATTTTAAATACCTAAATATATCAAAATATATTTTTAAAGTTGTTCTAAAATTGAAAATAGATGCATCTTATTGAAATGGATGTGGTACTGAAAGTGGTATGGTATTTCCAAAAAAAAATGGTCTACTATGCATCTGGTAGTGAAATGCAAATGCCAACAAAGTGACTTAGTAGTGAAGCATATCGTATCGAAATGCACCCGGTAACAAACTCATCTGGTATTGGAATGCCTGTGGTATTGAAATCTATCGTCTGCGTTTCACTTTTATGTCACTGAAATGGATGTTGTACTAAATTTTATTAATAAAATAAATAATACTGAAACTGAAATATGTGCATGTTACTGAAATTAATATGGTACTAAAATTGGTATGATAAATGAATGCATCTGGTACAAAAATTTGAGCATATGCTAACAAATTGATATGATCGTGAAATTAACCTGATAGTGAAGCATCCAATACACATCTGGTAACAAAGTGATTTGGTATTGAAATACATCTGGTAACTATGTTATTGAAATGTATGACATAAAATGATATATAAAATTCATTTCAATTTCAATAAATAGAAAAATAGTTAAATTTTGTTACTCATTTCAATTCCAACCAATTTTGTGAAACAGCAAAAATTAAACAAATTTAAAATATATTCAATATTGATCTTGTTTGAAAGATCTTATCATCGGGATTTCAAATATACATAGAAAATTAAGAAACCAAATTCTAATTTGAAATATATAAATCATATAAGAAAAGACTACAAAAATTAATATTAATATTTTTCATGCGCGAATCAACTTGTGATTGAGTTGGTTAGGTTGACAGTGGTATCCCCAACCCATCAGGGTTCAAATTCTGGTGCTCGTATTATTCCTGGATTTAAATCTCAAGATAATATGCCGGCACAGTCTCTCGGAGGTGCTCATAGGGTAGGGTGTGCGTGTGTGCATTCATAAGGGTGAGTGTATGCGCGTGTATATGAGCGTTATGCTCAAAAAAATATTTTTCATGCGAGGAGAATGGAGAATGGCAGTCATGCATGCACATTACGCCCTTCTCTCCGATAAAATGGTGATGGGACCCTGTGACGTGACTTAAAATTGCTATACCAGATAAGAGGAAAGCAAATACATAAAATACCGCATGCATATCAGTCCAAAATGCATGGATCTTGAAGCGAATGAAAGGTAGATTCTTACCCGATAGATACATGCTCCGCTAGAATATGCAATTTCCTTGGGCATGACTTGGGAATGGTCAGGAGTTTTCACTGTCTGGTTCACCTACCATGGGCTGTTTGAAATCAACTTCATCGAATAATTTACAGACGGCAAATGTACTATAAGTGAGGAAACATGGAAGGCAACATGGAAGAGCAAAGATTATTTTCTTACCAAAAATACGAGGCTTTTCCAAGTGTAACTGTTTCATAACCGAGAGATAAAATATGGGCCGATGCTAGGCGTAAGCCGGCTGATAGCACCCAAATATAAGCCGCCTTAATAACCGTCCGATTGTGCATATAATAGCCGTTCATTTTGTCTCGCCATGCAGCGCCCAAGAGTGGCGCTCCAAGCACGCCCATCAGGCCATCAGCATGCAGGCAGCGGCTGCCATGCAACGGCCACGACGACACTCGAGCTGCGGTACAGCAAGTTCGTCGGAGCTGCGTTGCAAACGGACGCCACCGCCCGAGCTGCGATACAGCGAGGCCGCCGGAGCTGCGATGCAGCAAGGCCGCCGGAGTTGCGATGCAGCAGCAGCCGCTGTCAGAGCTGCGACGCAGCGGACGCGTCGCCGCCGGAGCTGCGATGCAGCAGCCGCCGCCGCCGCCGGAGCTGCGATGCAGCGTTCCTCGACGCCGCTGGAGCTGCGATGCAGCGGTCCTCGACGCCGCCGGAGCTGCAATGCAATGGTCCTCGATGCCACCAGCGAAATCCTATGACGAACCTGTGTCGCAGACTCGCAGCACCATGCGTGTTGCTATGCAGCTCCACCAGTGGTGAGACCCGGGTCGCAGCATGACGGGCGTTCCAAACAGCACCCCGACATGCACTGTAGCTCCGCCGACGGCACACAACACCATGGTCGTTGCCCTGCGTCTCCGTCGCCGACGCGCAACACCATGGCCGTTGCGCTGCAGCTCCTCCGCTCACCACCCGCGTTGCAGCTCCTCCGCTCACCACCCACGTTGCAGCTCCGCCGTCGCCGCGCAGCGGCACGCCCGTTGAGTTGTAGCTCCACCGCCCACCGAAGAAGCAGCCCGCGCTCCCGCCTCACAGCGCCGAGCCCGCCTTGCAGAACTACGACGGCTTATGCTGCGCCGCAACATCGACTTTGCAGCGCCGGTGGCCGGGATGGGAAGAAGTCGTGCTTCGTCCTCCTTGCATCGTCGGTGGCCGATGCGGTCTCGATGTTTCGTCACCGGGGGATAAAGTGGGGGATACAAAAGAGAGAGCGGCTGTTGGGGAGATAAGGTGGAGAGAGCTCCGAACGATGTCGACCTCTTTGTGGTGGCCGGCCTTATGGGAGAGAGAGCCGAGAGGAAGAGGTTGGGGATAACAGAGGCGACAGAGGTAGGAGACGGAGGAGACGAAAGGAAAAACGAGTGGCTGTTGGCGAGATAAGGTTGCGCGAGCGATGGGTGGGTCTGATAGAGACACGTGAAGGACGCAGCACGCGGCTTATTTTCTGAGAAATCAGTCAGATGAAAACAATACTTTTCCTAAAACATGTCGAAACGACCATCCATGCGGGGAAAAACATTAGTCATTTAAACTCTCATATCCATGCACCATGTGCGATTTTTGTACAAAAGAGATCATATCTATTATAAAGATTCACTAGAAGAAAAAGGTAGCTCAAACATAATAAAAATTACATCGAGGTATATGGACCATCAAATTACCATTGCCGCCATGACAAGCCGCCGTTGGGCCGATGTCACTGTTTCCATACTGGAGCCGATCTAACTTTGTCGATGGAAACTGGGAAGTCTTTATGCATGTATCCGTAAGGACCAGCGCCCTAGGGCCGCAGTCATCTCCATTGAATTCTTTAATCGATCTGAAAACCTGACACCAAATCTCGCCGTTGTGTACGCACAGCAAGAAACCCTAACCTCGTTGCCTTGGGGAGCTGGCAGGAATCTTCGTGAAGCTCTATGTAATCCATCCCGGCGAATGAACTTGCAGAGGATCGGATCCCGAAAGACTATCTCGAAGAAGATGTGTCATCATCCGTCCGAGCGTCGCCCCTGGGAGGACTAAACCCTACCTATCTATTAGTCGAAGCCGAGGCACCATAAATCCACTCCTCATCACCGACCGCCGGAGCGGTAGGAGGGGAGGCGAATCCACGAGCTCGTCGACGTGGATCGAAGGGAGGAAGGCTTTCATTGGTCCCCTTGTGAGACGCGGAAGGAAAACACCGATATCATGTACCCCGTGAGATTGACCAGGTGTTTTTATCACTGTCTGGGTTTTATAAGTAATAAAAAACACATTTGCATTTATTTATTTTGTGGGAAATTCCTATGTTTATGATTTACATATGAGCATATCTTTACAAAAAACATTGTCTTATTATTAATCATAAAATATCGTGTATTGTTGATAAGTGTGTTACCAATCCGTGCATGCCAATCACGCGCTCACACAAGCATCAAAAAATAGGAGAAAGCATTTTTTTTTCATTCACACGTACTAGAGAATGACGGGCCGGATGCTAGCCCCCTCGGGCAGGCGATTGGATACGATAGCCCAGGCCCAACAGTAGCATCTCAGGGGCCCATCCTTTTAGTTCGTCGCCGGGGCCAAATTAAGCAGATCGATCGGAGGTTTTCAAAACTTTCTTACAGAGGAAATACCGGGGCCAACAAGAAAGAACCTAGATCGATCTGCTTAATTTGTTAGTCTTTGGAATCGATAGATCGAAGTCCTCGCGTACTGCAAACGCCCTCCAGCAATCATTACGGCTGCTTCCGCCACCGGCTCCGGCGGCATGTCTCTGCCAGCGTCCATGCCCGCTGATTTGGTTGAGCTGGTCGGCCAGCGGGTGCTGGCCGGAGACCTGCTCGACTACGTCCGTTTCCGCGCCGTGTGTGCGCACTGGCGATCCAGCACCATCTGTCCACGCGGGCGTGGCATCACTGATCCGCGCTTCCATCCGCGTCGGTGGATGATGCTGCCCGACGGCCATGGACTCCACCTCAGAGATGGCAGGAAGCGTTTCCTCAACCTCGACACCGGAGTATTTGTCCGCCTTCGAGTTCCTCTTCTCGAGGACTATGTCATCCTCTGTCCGGTTGAAGGCCTTCTCCTCATGCAGCTGCAATACTTGCAATACGGTGACCAACGCAACAACATCTGCCTCCTTCACCCCTTCACAGGGGACGTCACAAGGTTCCCACCTATCACGCATCACACAATAACCTTGGGATCGAATCCAGATGGCATGCTTTTTAATTTTCTGCCTGGCAGCGCGACCGCCTCCTTGAGCATTAGTGCCAAGGGAGTCGCCATGATGATGATGGTGCTTCCACGTACGCGTCACGTAGTCTTTGCTACCACCGACGACAAGCAATGGAGCTTCTCATCCTGGAGTTTTTCCCCAGATGTGACCACCATATCATCCCAGGGAAAACTTTACATGCTGCAGAAGTCCATGGATACCGGTGGAGTACAGATTTTCCAGGTCGACCCACCTCATGAGATGTCTGGGTTCAATTCATCTTCGTATCTGCCTCTCAAGGTTATCCCCGTATGCACGACTCGGATCCGCAACCCTTTCGGATTAGTAGAATGTGACTCGGAGATCCTGCTCGTGGCTTACACGAGAGTTTATAGAATAGAGGATCTTGTCCTAGAAAAAATTGCCCCACTAACAAGCGTCGGAGAAAACGCTCTCTTGATGAGTTTTGAAACAAGTCAGGGTGGCATCGGAAGGAGCCTGAGTGTCAATATCAAGGCGATGCCTACCATTAGGGGTGACACTATCATACGTAATAACCCCCTAGGTGACGAATCACTTGGACAATATCACCTCGATACTGGCACTTGGTCAACTAGAGAGGAGCGATGCATGAAATATGATGGCCGGTTCTGTACTTGTAGCACTGTTCACCTCATTAACCATATCTATGGTGTCTGCCATTGTCCTGTTAACTGGTGAGCTGGTCTTTTTCGCTCCTGATTTACTTGAGTGCATAACCGTAAAAAAACTGCAACTTATTTGTATGTGTCCATGCAGGAACCCAGGCCGAAAGAGGCTTTGGTAGCTAGTGCCGGGTCGAGGGAGATTATGTTTGT
The DNA here is from genome assembly GCF_018294505.1 of Triticum aestivum. Taxonomy (NCBI): domain Eukaryota; kingdom Viridiplantae; phylum Streptophyta; class Magnoliopsida; order Poales; family Poaceae; genus Triticum; species Triticum aestivum. Next base: position 587,293,748 of record NC_057799.1, on the reverse strand, counting down.
GACAAGATAAGTTTGGTGCTACTTGTTTTCTCTTCATGGGAAGATAATTCACTTCATTCGACAATTATATGCATATGGCCAGCCTTTCTATACGTGTAAGATGTAGGAAAGAAAGTAGTATTGATCTTGATTATTATATCGTACACATACGGGATGAATGAACCGATTACCCCTGGCCCCTATCAATTGTTATTCATAAGCTGCCGAGGATGTGATGAAACTCATCTTTATCAAGTTTTTTCCAGAGTTTATTCACTTCATCCAGGGGTGGAGATTCATGAGCTTGTTGCCCTTGGGGAAATGCGAGCAGGTGGACGGGTGCCTGACTCCATCCTGCGGTTGTGGGAGCTGGACAGACAGTACTTTGCGCGCTCTGCCTATGCGGCTTTCTTTAGAGGCCGAGAGGTTTTCGACCGGGTGTTGTGGATTTGGTGCTCCCGTACTCTGCCTATTATTTACCGCCCTTTTGCTTGGCTTCTGACCTGTGATCGTTGCTTGACGGCTGACCGTCTGCATCAGCTTGGACTTCCTCACCTGACTGCGTGTCTACCGTGCGATCAGCACCAGGAGACCTAGCGGGTTTGGTGGTTCGTCGAGTATGGGCCATAGTGTTGCTCAGGTGGGGCAGTGCATGCTAGCGGTGGATTCAGATCGTGTAGCTTGGTGGACTTCCATTAGTGTGCCTGACGCCGTGAGACTAGGATTTTAGATGGTGAGGAGAGAGAATGAAGAGGGTAATAGTCCGTCGGTAGAATTGTAGACGATCGGTAGTGCTAGAAAATCGAACGCTACAGACGGCCATCCACCGTTGTATCAAGAGTGCGTCTGTAAAGCTACAACTGCATCCTTTCTCGATCGATTTGGTTTTCAAATTTCAATACCTCGCCGGCGGTGCGAGACCGCCCGGACCTTGTGCAGCACGGTGATGAAATGATGCTGGAGCCTGGTGTACGATGCGTGTGGTAGTCCATGTATATGTCCTGGATGTTACCGTCGGTGGCGGCAAGATGTTTGTCCAGGCCCGCCGGCGTCTTTGTCCAGGTGGGAGTCAATTGCACAAAACAAACGCATTTGCGGTTAGGTTTGCAAAAAGGGTGTGGCTTAGTTCTCAGTCGACGTCTCAGTCAAGCAACACAGTATATAAGAGAAAACAAAAAATAAACATAATTTTCTTTTATGAATCTTAAGGCAAGATCAAAGAAATATGCATCGACTAAGACATAAAAGTCTCAGTCGACTGAAATTTAGCAAAATTATTGCAAAAGACCACCTCGTCCCTAATTTTTTTTATAAAAACCACAGCATATTCAGTAATTCTTTTGCAGAATACACTGATCGAAGGATTTGGCCGTTTGAGCACTTTTCCGACCGGTGGGTCTTGATAGTAAGAACCTGGCTTGAAAAAAAATGTCACATGTGTACGTTGATCGGTCTATCTACTCTTCCTATCTCTCTTTCTTCTCCCTCCCTCTCTCATAACGCCATTGCCATCGGCCCGCCATGTGAGGGCTAGGGTTCGGAATTTGCCATTGAATTCAAATCTCGAGCTACAAGGGGGGATTACATGGAGGAGGAGAGAGTTGTCTTCCTCAGAGAGAGAAGCACACACGCAACATGCCTGGGATCTAGCCGTTTCTACCTTCCTACCTCCACACCACACAGTCACACAAATATATATAACGACTCTACTTGACCCACTCCGGCCCAGCCAGCTGAGCGGGTGGGCGAGGCTGCCGCTTGGGCCGGCCCATAGCTTGAACGCCATCTTTGCGCGTCTCCTGCTCGCTGACAATCCCTCCCGCCTTAGAAGCGGCTTGACCCCAAGCCAGCGCACGAGGAAACTTCTGTCGTAATGTCACTTTATCTTCCCAAGTAGCCATTTCTCTAGGTGCATCACTCCACTTGACCAAAACCTGAACCAAGGAATCAGCACCCCGACGAACCACTCGCTGCTCCAGAATTTGCTCTGGATACTGAAACTGATCATCAGGAGCAGGAAGCAAGGGAAGCACCTGACAGTCTTGAGCAAGGACTTTACGCAGTAATGAAACGTGGAAGACTGGATGCACATGGCTGGTTGGAGGAAGAGCTAGACGGTAATAAGCCACCTCACCCACACGTTCCACCACTTCAAAAGGGCCATAAAATTTGAAAGCAAGTTTGTGGTTAGCGCGCGGCGCAACCGAAGACTGAAGATATGGTTGAAGTTTCAGGAAAACTGCATCGCCCACATTAAACACACGTTCAGTACGGTGTTTATCAGCTTGGTTTTTCATGCGATGTTGAGCTCTCAACAAGTGTTGTCTGACAGAAGCAAACACCACTTTGCGATCATCCAGCCATTTCTGCACATCCACTTACTAAATCACTGCATCTGGAGAGATACCAAAATGATGACGCGCATGCCCAAATATGATCTCAAAGGGAGTAGTATCTGTGGCAGAGTGCCAGTTGGTATTGTACCAGAACTCACAAAGAGGAATCCACTTAGCCCATTTAGTGGGATGAGCACTGACAAAGCAACGCAAAAAACATTCCACTTGTTGATTGACCCGTTCAGCCTGTCCATCAGATTGCGGGTGACGAGCAGAGCTCATTCGAAGCATAGTACCAGACTTAAAGAACAACTCTTGCCAGAAAACACTGGTGAATATGCGGTCTCTGTCTGAAACAATGGACTGGGGCATTCCATGCAAACGATAGACGGAATTGAGAAAGGTTTAAGCAACAACCTCCGCAGTGAATGGGTGATGCATGGGAACAAAGTGGCCATATTTAGAAAACTTATCAATGACCACAAACAGACAGTTGTACTGACCAGATGATGGTAACCCTTCGACAAAATCCATTGTCACCATGTCCCAAGGGAGTTTAGGAACAGGCAATGGTTGCAGCAAGCCAGGGTAGGGCACACGTTCTGGTTTTGCTTGCTGACAGATTAAGCAATGCTGCACATAGTGTTTGATAAACCCCCTCATGTGTTTCCAACGAAATAGCCGTCTGACATGGCGATAAGTAACCGGAAAGCCTGAGTGCCCTCCAATAGGACTATCATGGAAAGCAGACACAATCTGTTTGTGTAGCTCAGGAGCATTACCCACCCAAACACAATTATCAGTACGGAGAATGCCAGCTGTCAAAGTAAACTGGCTGTCAGCAGAAGGACTCGCAGACAATTTCTGAAGTAATTCAGTGCAAAACTTATCCCCCACATAGCTCTGCATAATATCTTCAAGCCAAGCAGGCTGAACTGAAGAAACAAGATGCAGTTCAGGTAATACATCAGCAGATTTGTGTGGCTTCCTAGACAAAGAATCTGCTGCACTGTTTTCAACACCTTTCTTGTAACAGATGCTGTACTGAAGGCCCAACAATTTTGTGAGAGCTTTCTGTTGCCACTTAGCATGCAAACGTTGTTCAGAAAGACTAGCCAGACTCCGTTGATCAGTACGAATCACAAATTTTGAAACCTGCAAATACTGCCTCCAGTGGTCAACAGCCAGCAGTATTGCTAAGTATTCCTTCTCATACACAGAAAGAGTTTGGTTCCTGGGGCCCAGAGCTTTGCTAACATAAGCCAATGGGTGTCCATTCTGCATGAGCACTGCCCCAATACCCACATCACAAGCATCTGTCTCGATCACAAAAGTGGATGAGAAATCAGGTAGGGCCAGAACAGGAGTTGTCACTAAAGCCTGCTTAAGCACTACAAAAGCTTGGTGCTCATTTGCTGTCCAATGAAATGGCACTCCCTTTTTCAACAGATTGGTCAAAGGTTTGCTCACAATGCCATAGTGATGAATAAATTTCCTATAATAACCAGCCAAACCCAGAAAACCTCTAACCTCTTTAGCAGTTTCAGGAACAGGCCAATCCTGAATAGCAGAAATTTTTGCTGGGTCAGTAGAAACCCCTTGCTCATTAATGATGTGCCCCAAGTAAGAAATTTGTGTTTGAGCAAAAGAGCATTTAGACATCTTGACTTGCCACTGATGTTGCAATAACAGTTTCAATACTTCTGGCAGGTGCTGTAAATGCAAAGCATAGGAAGCACTGAAGACCAAGATGTCATCAAAGAAAACAACTGCATTTTTTCTCAAACAAGGTGACAAGGTGTCATTCATAGCAAACTGGAAGGTGTTAGGTCCACCAGTCAATCCTTGAGAAAGGACCAAAAACTCAAAATGCCCAAAATGAGTCTGAATTGCAGATTTATGTTCTTCTCGAGGAGCTAACCTAATCTGATGATATTCATATCTCAGATCAAGTTTGGAAAACCAACCAGAACTTGCAAGTTCATCTAGGAGTTCATCAATAACTGGGATAGGGAACTTGCTTTTGACAGTGATTGCATTCAAATGCCTGTAATCAGACACTGGTCTCCATGTTTTATCTTTCTTCTGAACTAAAAGCATGGGCGAGGAGAAGGCACTATTTTTGTGTCTGATGATACCAGACTGCAACATTTCAGTTACTTGCTTCTCCATTTCGTCCTTCAAAGCTGGTGCAAGCCTGTATGGACGAATAGATACTGGTTGAGCACCAGGGATGAGAGGGATGGTGTGGTCATATTTCCTTCTGGGGGGCAATCCTTTTGGAGCTTCAAACACAGGAGCAAACTGAGCCAATAATTCCTTAATCTCAACAGGAAGGTCAGGTTGTTCTGAAATTTTAGAAACTGATAATGCAGAGACTTCTATGACAGCACAATATTGAGGAACAACATCCTGTCCTAACAAAGTAACCAAAGTATCATTCAACTGGAAAGATAGCCAATGTTCTGCCCAATCAACTTGCATAGGACTGTGAGCAGCTAACCAATCAAGCCCTAAAATGCCATCATAAGATCCCAAGGGAAAAAACCTTGAAACTGGTCAGAAAAGTGTGCTCAGCATAACTCCAGGAGCCTTGCTGTAACTGGTGTGTACAAGGGATCAGACCACCATTAGCCACCTTAACCATACGAACTGGAATTTGAGAAATTCCTTGGAGTTTGGAAGCAACAGTGCAGTCAACAAAAGAATGAGTACTGCCAGAGTCAACCAAGAAAACCAAAGACAGGCCCTGCAACTTAACTTTCAATTTCATCGTAGAGATTGCTGGAGCTGAAGTGTCTCCCATTGCTGCAGCTGACAAACAAATAGCATTAGCTTCATCAACGACTTCCTCTTCAGTATCACTAAACTCAGATGGCATGTTCTGAACATAATCCAACATCTCTTGCACGACATGCAACTGCACTTCCTGCTTGCACTTATGTTCCCGAGCCCAACGTTCACCACAGGTGAAACAAAGCCCTTTGGATTTCCTATAAGCATGTAATGCTGCCCAACGATCATCAATAGGGACAGTTGACGGATCACATCAATACTTTTCCTGTCATCAATTGTTTTGGAACCAGAACTGGTGTGAGACACACGAGAAGGAGTCGATGCCACAAAACGTTTGGTGTTAACAGGAACAGTGTGCTGAATCAGAGAAGAGTCACCCAATTTTTCAGACAAAAGTGCAAGGGCATATGCTGAATCCAAGTCAGTGGGTTGCTGAATTCCAACTAATAAACGAACTGATGGTACCAAACCTTCCATAAACCGTATAACATAATGAACAATACTAGGATTCGGTTCATAAGCTGTCAACTAATCATACAGTTCAGAGAAGCACTCAACATAGTCCTCAACAGAGCTAGTTTGCCGTATGTGAAACATCTGACGAACTAAGTTCTGATGCTTGTTTCGCCCAAAACGAGACTGCAGCAAGGAACATAATTCAGACCAATTGACATTGGGAGCACGTCGTTGGACAGATTCAAGCCAGCGAGCTGCAGGACCATCAAATTGAGCAGAAGCAAACGATATCCACTGACTCGATGGAATACCCCACAATTTGAAATAATCTTCACATCGAGACTGCCAGAGCTTGGGATTAGAGCCATCAAAACACGGTAACTCCATACGCGGGGCAAAATTAAAAGTATCAGGCAACGGTGAACGCAAATTTTCAGGAGCTGGGACCAATTGCCTCGATTGAACTACCTCTGATGGTACACCTCTAGTTGGGGGTGGAACATACCTCGGGCCCGAATTCCTCTGCTCCAGATCTGACCGAAAGCCGTCCATCCCGTTCGAGCCCCCGCCGATCGCTGCTGGATGGGGCCCTGGCTGTGGCTCTCTCGGAGATACTGGAGCCGACGGAGAAGATGAATTGGCCCCAATCTCCCCGCGGAGCTCGTCGAGGTCGACGCCGATGGCGAGCTTGACGTCGTCGATACGCCCAGACAGCTGATCCAGCTTGTTGTCCAACTTGGTGAAGGCGGAGACCAATTCTTCATTGCGATCTGACGAGGACTTGGCGAGCGCGGCGTCGAAATCCACGCGGAGGAGCTCGTAGATTGCGCGAGTTTCCGACGGAATTTTGTCCATGGCTTCAGCTCGTCGGCGAACGGCTAGGCGAGTGTGGCGAAAGTGGGTTGGGAGCTCCAGGATTTTGAGGGCTCTGATACCAGATTGTGAGGGCTAGGGTTCGGAATTTGCCGCTAATTCAAATCTCGAGCTACAAGGAGGAGGAGAGAGTTGTCTTCCTCAGAGAGAGAAGCACACAAGCAACATGCCTCGCATCTAGCCGTTTCTACCTTCCTACCTTCACACCACACAGTCACTCAAATATATATAACGACTCTACTTGACCCACTCCGGCCCAGCCAGCCGAGCGGGTGGGCGAGGCTGCCGCTTGGGCCAGCCCATAGCTTGAACGCCATCTTCGCGCGTCTCCTGCTCGCTGACACGCCACAAAGCAGGAGAAGCTGAGCCGCCACCCTGCATCCCGTCTCTCCCTCTCCTCTTCCTCGCTCTATCTCTCTTTCATACAATTAACTCCTCTCCCCTGACCTCCCCGGCCTTTCAGCGCCACATCTTGCTACCCACGGCTCCTAACGCATCCCCATCACCGCCACCAGTGACCCGCGCGGTCGCATCGCTGCTGCATCCACAGACAACATGTTTGTGGATTGGTGGCCGAAGCTTTCCGACGCTGCTGATACCGGAGGCAGCGAGGACCGCCTCGGTGCGTTGTACGACATCGTCCTCCTCAAGTGCGCCGGCGCGACCGCAGCCGTTCAAACTAGATTCCTCGCCCGACTCTAGCGCGGATCCAGCGATGGAGCTGCCTCTTATGCATTGGGGTCAATTGACCCAAATGAAATTAGCAAATCCTTCACAAACTTAGTACTAATCCCTATTCATTTATAAAGGATGACCCCCACTATCATACACATGACCCCATTAAACTTTTTTTTCTACCTTCTTCCATGCGCGGATCGAGGGGGGGGGGGAGGGGGAGGCTTTCCCTAGTCACCTTGTGAGAGGGAAAAGAAAAACACCGGTATCATGCACCCTGTGAGATTGAAGGTGTTTTCATTACTGCCTGGGTTTTATAAGTAATAAAAACACTTTGCATTTTTTATTGTTGGGGAAACACCTATGTTTATGATTTACATATATTTAACCATAAAACATCAGTGTATTATTGATAAGTGTGTTACTAATCCGCGCATGCAAATCACCCTCACACAAGCATACAAAAAGGAAAACGTATCACGCCTACACGCTGCTGGCCGAAACTTCGGTCGATGGATCCAGCTTGCCTGCTCTCTCCCATGCTTCATCCGTGCTCCCACTTCATCTTACGACTGTGTTTTTTTTTCTTTCTAATCTAATCATCTTCCCCTAATTTTAAAGGATGGGACGGGCTTTATTTTGTTTCAATCAAATCAAGTCACCTAGGCGGGAGCATGGATGGCAGAGGAGGCAAGTCTCGTCCTCGGTCGATGGCTCGCGCGTCGTTGGATACACGCATATCCTGCGGTGCCTGCACGTGCTAGCGTTTTTGTACGGGGGAGCATGTGGCTGGCGGCCCCACGCACTTCCACCATATCCGCTCAGCGGCCGTTGCCATCCACTTTTTTTTCTCTTTTCTTTCCCAAAACTCAATCTCTTCTTCCCCAACAGCCCTGCAGGCTGCAGCCCACAACAAACGTCATGGATTTTGAAAGCTGCCAACAGTGCCCATGGAGGGGAATTCAGCCATAAACAGCGAGCTGGGTGGCCGCGGACGGCGAGGACGGGGTGGGGCTTTCTTTTTTAGCACCCCGTATCAGTGGTTTTGCTAGCTACATGCTAGAACTAGCACCAAAAAATACTACAGCCGACGTTGTGTTTTGCTTGCATCGCGCAACAGCATGGTGATTTTTGCTACACAACTAGCGTCGCTTCTTGCTACATTCAGTGTCGTATTTTGCTACAACCGGCAGCACGGCGAGCTACAGCCGCAGTGCAGCGAGGTGCAATGGAAGGAATTTTTGGCTGGATCAGGGGGTCAAATTTGCTGGAACAGCGAGCCGAATTGTTGCAACGTTGAGTGGCGTCGAACAACGACAACTTTATTTTGCTGCAACCGTACTAGGCATTTGCTACGACCGTCGAGAGGTATTGCTACGACCAGCACTCGAGGAAGGTACATTGCGAGCTTGTCCATGGGTGCCGCGGCCGGCGACCGCCGCCACCCGAGCTGCGCCGCGTCGTTAGTCGGAGTTGCGACCGTTGCCGTTTGTTTTTACTGCAACCTGTGGGCGCACGGTATTGCATGCGCGAAGCCGGCAAGAAAGGCTTGGGAGGCAGCGACCGGCGTCGCGAACGGCGAACCGGCGGCGTGGTCGGCGGTGCTTCAAGATTGCCAGTGGCGCCGCTACTCCTTTTCCCCACTGCCTTCGTTAGATTTAGTATTGGGAGAGAAAAGGACATGAGAACTCGAAACAAGCTTTCGCCCCGCTTTATATATAACAGCAATACGTGCTCGATTCGAAAATGTTGAAAAGGACAAGAGAAGCCCCAATCCAACGGCAATACGTGCTTGATTCGAACGGTTGGAACGCGACTGGCCCAACTATTGGGCCGGCGCGCCGCGCGCCGACGCCTAGCACTAGCCACTTTTTTTAGCAACTAGCATTGGCCACTTAGGAGAAAGCATTTTCCTTTTTCATTTGAACTTACCAGAGAATGACGTGCCGAAACTTAGCACCATCGGCAGGCCCAACAGTAGCATCTCAGGAGCCATCTCGTCGCCAAGTCGATCGGAGGTTTCCAAATCACCCGGAAAAAAGAAATATCGGAGGTTTCCAAAAAAATAATTTACGGCGGGATTACCGGAGGGCAACAAGAAAGAACCTAGATCTATCCCTAAAAAAAAACCTAGATCTATCCTAAAAAAACAACCTAGATCCATCGATCTATTTAATTAGTTATTAGTATTTGGGATCTATAGACCAAAGTCCTCCTTGCCCTTGGCGTACTGCAAACGCCCTCCAGCAATCACCACAGCTGCTTCCGCCATCGGCTCCGGTGGCTCGTGGCATGTCTCTCCCGGCGTCCATGCCCGCTGATTTGGTTCAGCTGGTCGGCCAGCGGGTGCTGGCCGGAGACCTGCTCGACTACATCCGCTTTCGTGCCGTGTGCGCGCACTGGCGATCCAGCACCATCTGCCCACGGGGACGTGGCATCACCGACCCGCGCTTCCATCTGCGTTGATGGATGATGCTGCCCGACGGCCATGGACTCCACCTCAGAGATGGCAGGAAGCGTTTCCTCAACCTCGACACCGGAGTATTTTTTGTCCGCACTCGAGTTCCTCTTCTCGAGGACCATGTCATCCTCTGTCCGGTCGAAGCCTTCTCCTCCTGCAGCGACAATACTGGCAGTACGGTGACCAACACAACAGCATCTGCCTCCTTCACCCCTTTACGGGGGACGTTGCAAGGTTCCCACCTATCACGTATCACACAATAACCTTGGGATCGAATCCAAGTGGCATGCATTATTATTTGTTGCCTGGCAGCGCGACTGCCTCCTTGAGCATTAGTGCCAAGGGAGTCGCCATGATGATGATGGTGCTTTCACGTACGCGTCGCGTACTCTTCGCTACCACCAAGGACGAGCAATGGAGTTTCTCATCTTGGAGTTTCTCCACAGATGAGACCGACATGTCGTCCCTATATGAGACCATCATCTCATCCCACGGAAAACTTTACATGGTGCGGAAGTTCATTTCTACCGGTGAAGTACAGATTCTCCGGATCGACCCACCTCGTGAGGAGATGTCGGGGTTCAGCTCGTCTTGGTTTCCGTCATTGAAGATTATCCGGGTATGCACGAGTCGGATCCACAACCCTTTCGGATTGGTAGAATATGACTCAGAGATTCTGCTGGTCGCTTTCATGGGAGTCTATAGAATAGCGGATCTTATCCTAGGAAGAATTATCCCGCTAACAAGCATCGGGGACAATGCTCTCCTGATGGGTTTCGAAAGGAGTCGATGTGCCATCGGATGGAGTCTGAGTGTCAGTATCAAGGCAATGCCTACCATTACTGGTGACACCATCATACGAAGTCACCCTCTAAGTGACAAAGCTCTTGGACAATATCACCTCAACAGAAGCAGTTGGTCGCCAAGAGCGGAGCGATGCCTCAAATATGATGGTCATATGTCCTGTACTTGTAGCACTGGTCACCTCATAAACCATATGTATGGTGTCTGCCATTGTGCTGTTAACCGGTGAGCTGGGTTTTTTCACTCTATTTTTCTTTTTGTTGCTTACCAGGGGTCCACTCCTAATTTACTTGAGTATTTTTATTAACCGAAAAAATATTGCAACTTATATGTACGTATCCATGCAGGGACTTAGGCCAAATGGGTAGAAAGCGCCGGACCGTGGGAGATTATGTTGTCACAAGATGAGTTTGGTGCTTACTTGCTTTCTTTTCATCTGAAAGATGATTCACTTCATTCGGCAATTATATGCATATATGGCCAGCCTATGTGTGCATGTAAGATGTAGGAAGGAATTTATTGATCTTGATTATTATTATATCATACGCATATGAGATGAATGAACCGATTACCCCTTGTCCCTATGTATTGTTATTCATAAGCTACCGAGGGTGTGATGAAATGCATCTTTATCAAGTTTTTTCTGAAGTTTATTCTCTTTTTTCATGTGGTGAAGATTGGTGAGTTTCTCGTCCATAGGGAAACGCGGGCGGGGGATTTGAGAATTTGCTATATGTTTGTTGCTCTTTGAGGATTTGCCCCCGCTTTGCCTGACATCAATTATTTGCCATCTTTCCCGGATTCTTGATGATTTGCCCCTGTTGTCGCTGCTGATACGGACCTACAGCAAAATGTCCAACATGCCCCTGGTGAGGTCTAGCGTCGTTCTCGTTCCCTTGTCCTCATCTCGCCCAAAAATCGGCATGGTGGCGGACAGAAGCTCCACGGTAGCACGGCCGGCTCCACTTGTTCGTATTTGTCCCGTGACCCGGCCCCAATGCGTATGCGACCACTTTACATCTTCGAACTGAGCTAGACACGCATGAACTCCCCGGTGTCCACGGATGCGCGATGTCCGGTGCTCACCTCCACGATGGCCACCTCCAAGCATGGCGGGAGGAGGGAGGAGAATTTGCTAGCAGCGTATTGGTGGAGGACAGTGGATGCGTGTGCCCGGCGAGCTACTGGTTGAGGTCGTGACCTCGGCTTTTCTTTCAGGATCGACATCGTACTACTTGTTCTAGACCTGCCAGTGAAGGTCCTCGAGCGGGGTCTCGTATGGTCGACATGGAGGGGCTGGGCACAGGATGCGACTGGAGGTGGTCGTGGAGGACGCGAGGTGGAAGAGCACGGCAACGAGACACACGTCCGTGGAGGAGATGCGGGGAGGCAGCAGCACAGCAAAACGACGACCGGGAGGAAGCACGGCGGCAAGCAGCTGCACAGCATGGGGAGAGGAGCAGCACAACTAGTACGATCACAACAAGGCATCCCAACGGCAAGGCACGACTGCGAGTCATGGCGAGCAATGGGATACGCACAAACAGAAAGGTAAACGGGATGGGTGAACACGAGCTGCCTAATTTGGGCTAAGGGCTAGTTTGGTCAAAGATTTTATCGTGTAATTCTAAACTGTGCATAAGGGGCAAATCATTAATAATCTGGGATAGTTGTGGCAAATAATTGATGACAAAGAAAATAGGGGCAAATCCTCAAAGTGCAAAGAAACCTATGGCAAATCCTCAAATTCCCTGATGCTAGCAGGTGCATGGGGTGCCTGACTCCATCATTTGGTCGTCGGAGCCATATGGGCATTTTGGATTTGGTGCTCCCGTGGTCCGCCTATATATATGCCGCTTTTTGCTTGGCTTCTGCCCGTGATCGCCTTGGCTTTGATGCTCCTGTGCTCTACCTATATATGTGCCGCTTTTTTTTTCCTTGGCTACTGGCCCGCAACCGTTGCTCGGTAGCTAACCGTCCGCATCGGCATGGAATTCCTCACCCGACCGCTTGCCTATTGTGTGATCAGCACTAGGAGACCTTGCAGGTGTGGTGATTCATCGGGTATGGGCCTCAGTGTTTCTCAGGTGGGGCAAGATGGAGTCCATGACAGCGGCGGATTTGGATCTTGTAGCTTGGTGGACTTCCAAGTGTGTCGTCGCGACTAGCTCATGATATCTTGACCTGCTTGGTTCTGGTGTTCTGGTGCTTATGACAGCATTGGAAAAAGGTTATCCTCAATGGGGAGTCGGTCTCTCTCCAGTCGTTTCAGCAGCAGATTGCTCCGGAGTTTAAGGTGTGGCGGTTGTCCCCAACATGTCGTCAGTCGTTTAGGGCGACCTGATAAGGATCAACGTGATCCAAAAGGTTTTTAGGCCCGATCTTTCACGGCGAACCAGATAATAACTTCAATCGGTGAATAGATTGAATCTACTCCTCGATACGCAACACAGATTCTAATGAATCAGCAAGCACGGAGGATTTTAGACAGCTTCCTCAAAACTCAATACGGGTATCTACCCTGAAAAACACATCATGTTTATAAACTCAAAACATAACCCCCTATTACATGGCCGCACGTGGCTTCATATATTAGCCGACTCAAGTTGTCCTACAAGGAAAACGAAACCAACGGGAAAATAAAAACAACTTGACTCGGACCCACTTTTCCTAAACAGAAAATAAAATAACACAACTAAAAATAAAAGGACTCCTTGGTGCGCCACAATTGCCACGCCTGTAGGTGGACCCCAGCCGGACTCCTTCAAACACAGCACGCTCCACCAAATTCTTGCAAACACAACCATGTCTCTTTTGATCTTCTCCTTGCGCGGTAGAAATAAGAACAACAACTGTCGCTTGACAACATCAGCAACAGGGAAAAGAATATACATAGCACTCATAGGAGGTGCCGTATCACGACCAATCCGTTTGCAACAGTGGCCATGTTGCGCTTGCCATTTGCGACATAAGCCATGTTGTGCTTGTTGTTGTGTCGTGTCAGCTCGTCGAGAGTCGCAAGTGGACGTTTGCAACATGGAGTATAGTGCAGTCACCTTTAGCTTGCATAACGTCGGAAACACGTGGACTTTTGGTCACCCATTTCACATGGACCATGTTGTGGTCTATTTGCAGCACTGACGCCGAGCTTGCCTTGTAGCGTCGACAACGACGGCAACTGACCCTTACACATAGTCGTTTCCTGGTTGCACGCAGCACGGCGCATCCCCTGCGAGTGGGTAGCTTTACACTACTAGGGAAAAGGTTATAGGCAGACGCTTACTAGTAGCGAGGGTTTATACCCCTCGCTACTGCTACTTACTAGTAGCGCAAGATTTTACCCCTCGCTACTACTAAGTTGATAGTAGTAGCGCGGGTTTTTAAACCTCGCTACTACTAAGCGGTCTCTACCGTGCCCCCCGAGACATGCCATAGTAGTAGCAAGGGGTATAAACCCGCGCTACTACTAAGTTGATAGTGTTGGGGAACGTAGAAATTTCAAAAAAATTCCTACGCACACACAGGATCATGGTGATGCATAGCAACGAGAGGGGAGAGTGTGTCCATGTACCCTCGTAGACCGAAAGCGGAAGCGTTAGCACAACGCGGTTGATGTAGTCGTACGTCTTCACGATCCGACCGATCCAAGTACCGAACGTACGGCACCTCCGAGTTCAGCACACGTTCAGCTCGATGACGTCCCGCGAACTCCGATCCAGCAGAGCTTCACGAGAGAGTTCCGTCAGCATGACGGCGTGATGACGGTGATGATGTTGCTACCGACGCAGGGCTTCGCCTAAGCACCGCTACTATATGACCGAGGTGGAATATGGTGGAGGGGGCACCGCACACGGCCAAGAGATCAAGAGATCAATTGTTGTGTCTATGGGGCGCCCCCTCCCCCGTATATAAAGGAGTGGAGGAGGGGGAGGGCCGGCCCTCTCTATGGCGCGCCCTAGAGGAGTCCTACTCCCACCGGGAGTAGGATCCCCCCCCCTTCCAAGTAATAGCAGTAGGAGTCAAGGAAAGGGAAAAAAGAAGAGAAGGAAGGAGGGGGCGCAGCCCCTCCCCCTAGTCCAATTCGGACTAGGCCTTTCTGACGCCCGGATAATCAAGCTACAGTAAAACTTTGCTAATGGTGCCACGTTACCTCCGTTACTGTTGCTAATCTATCGTTAGATCAAAACCGGTCCAAAATTCAAAGTTCAAAATCAAGCAAACAATAAAAGTTTTCAAATATTAAAACTAAAATGTTCGGAGTGAACCAAATATTGCATAGATAATAATGGGGGAGAAACCACACTTTTATAAAATAACTGAATGCTCGAAAGTAAATAGATAATAGCTAAAACCAATAATTAAATTCCTTTTATAATATATAAAATGTTAAACTAATTTGTTTGGGTGCCCAAGTTATTGTGGCATTAGAATAAGTAGTAATACTATTTTAGGAACTAATTTTATAATTTATAAAACTAACATAAATAGTAACAAAAAGGAAACAAAAAAATAGAAAATAAAAAAAGTTTTTAAAAAAGAGAAAGGCAAAAACGGGGAAGACCCCTGCCCCCTGGGCCTAGCCAGCCGAACCGGCCCAGCTAGCTCAGCCCAGTGGCCCACCCCCACCCGGTCGCTCGTCCTGTTCCTCAGGCACGTCGCTACAGGGGAGGAGCCCCGCCGGACCAGCTCGCTGGCGCCGGCGAGTGGATAAGAACCCCCGGCTCCCACTCTCCTTCCCCTGGAACCCTAGCCGCCCGATACCCCCCTCTCACCTCGTCCAGATCTGCCTCGCTCTCTTCCACTCTCCCTGCTCCTCCCAGCTCGCCGAACGCCCAAGCCGGAGCTCGCCAACGCGAACCACCGCCCCCCCCCCGGCCGCCTCCAGCTGCACCGGCCTGTCCAGGAGGAAGTGCGTGCCCCCCTACGTGGACTACGGTGCTAGATCGAAGACGGGAGGCCCCATCGACGACGCCTGCTTCATCTTCTTCCCTGTCCGCCGTCGCACAACCTCGCCGTCGATTCACGAGCTACACAGCGCCCCAGACCTCGCCACCCCTCCTCTGCGACCACTGTGAGCTCGCACACCTCCCCTCTCTCCCCGTTTTCCCTGCGCGCCCCTAGCTTCGTTTCCCCGCCATTGCCGAACCTCGCCGCCACTGCGGTCATCGTCGCTGCTGCTGCCGTTCGTTTCAGGGCCGGGCAAGCACTCGGTCGTGCTCAGTGCATCGCCCCGATACCGCCCGTGCCGCCAGTCCATCGCATTAGCGCCCGTAGAGTCGATCCCGTGCTCGCCCAACTCCGGCTGCCGCCGCCCGTCGACGCCCCGCCCGATTCCGGCCGTCTCCGCTCCTGCCACTGCCCACATCTGACGCGGCGCGACGTGCGCGTCCCGTAGGGCCAAACCCCGGGCCAAATGGTCACTTGTAGCGCGATTCCAGCCAACTCCGGCGAGGGGCCGCCTTTGATTTGGTCGCCGGAGCTCCTCCGGCGCCGGCCCTGACCTGGTGTGGCGTGGGGCCCGCCCAGTGCCGCTGACAGTGGGCCCCTGCGCCTCTGTTTGACTGCGTTGACCGTGGTCAACGCGGGGTACTATTCCCCAGCCACTGACATATAGGCCCCACCACCTAATTAGGTTAGTCAAACGTTTTTAAAAATAAACTTAATTAGTTAAAACCTGATCAGTCACTGGCAGGTGGGCCCAGTAGTTTTACTAACTAAATTTAGATTAGTTTGAACTCTGTTTAACCCACTGTCTATGACAGGTGGGTCCCCCGTGTCAGTTTTGACCAGTCAACCGGACTGTTGACTGCTGACGTCACTCATACGTCATGCTGACGTCATATCCCTTTTCTGTTAATTAAATAATTCCAGAAATTCAAATAATCTTTGAAAATTCATATCTTTTAAACCGTAACTCGGATGAAAATGTTTTCTACATGAAAGTTGCTCAGAACGACGAGACGAATCCGGATACGCAGTCCGTTCGTCCACCACACCTCCCTAACATATCGAACTCGCAACTTTCCCCCTCCGGTCCGTCTGTCCGAAAACGCAAAACATCGGGAATACTTTCCCGGCTGTTCCCCCCCTTCGCCGGTACCACCTACTGTCGCGTTAGGACACACCTAGCACTGCTCATTGTCATGTCACGCATCGTCATGTTTATGTTTGCATTGTATTTACTGTTTCTTCCCCCTCTTCTCTCCGGTAGACTACGAGACCGACACTGCTGCTGCCCAGTTCGACTACGGAGTTGACGACCCCTCCTTCTTGCCAGAGCAACCAGGCAAGCCCCCCCCCCTTGATCACCAGATATCGCCTATTCTTCTCTATACTGCTTGCATTAGAGTAGTGTAGCATGTTACTGCTTTCCGTTAATCCTATCCTGATGCATAGCCTGTCATTGTTGCTACAATTGTTACCCTTACCTGCTATCCTACTGCTTAGTATAGGGTGCTAGTGTCCATCAGTGGCCCTACACTCTTGTCCGTCTGCCATGCTATACTACTGGGCCGTGATCACTTCAGGAGGTGATCACGGGTATATACTATATACATTATATACATGACACATGTGGTGACTAAAGTCGGGTCGGCTCGTTGAGTACCCGCAAGTGATTCTGATGAGGGGGCTGAAAGGACAGGTGGCTCCATCCCGGTAGAGGTGGGCCTGGGTTCCTGACGGCCCCCGACTGTTACTTTATGGCGGAGCGACAGGGCAGGTTGAGACCACCTAAGAGAGAGGTGGGCCTGGCCCTGGTCGGCGTTCGCGGATCCATAACACGCTTAACGAGTTCTTGGTATTTGATCTGAGTCTGGCCATTTGGTCTATACGCACTAACCATCTACGCGGGAGTAGTTATGGGTATCCCGGCGTCGTGGTATCAGCCGAAGCCTTCGTGACGTCAGCGACTGAGTGGCGCGCGCCGGATTGGACTGGAACGCCACTAGGCTAGGTCTGCTTCTGGCCGCGTACGCAACGTGCAGGTGTGCATAGGGCGATGGGCCCAGACCCCTGCGCGCATAGGGTTAGACCGGCGTGCTGACCTCTCTATTGTGCTTAGGTGGGGCTGCGACGTGTTGATCTTATGAGGCCGGGCATGACCCAGAAGAGTGTGTCCGGCCAAATGGGATCGAGCGTGTTGGGTTATGTGGTGCACCCCTGCAGGGAAGTTTATCTATTCAAATAGCTGTGTCCCTCGGTAAAAGGACGACCCGGAGTTGTACCTTGACCTTATGACAACTAGAACTGGATACTTAATAAAACACACCCTTCCAAGTGCCAGATATAACCCGGTGGTCGCTCTCTAATAGGGCGACGAGGAGGGGATCGCCGGGTAGGTTTATGCTATGCGATGCTACTTGGAGGACTTCAATCTACTCTCTTCTACATGCTGCAAGATGGAGGCTGCCAGAAGCGTAGTCTTCGACAGGACTAGCTATCCCCCCTTATTCTGGCATTCTGCAGTTCAGTCCACTGATATGGCCCTTTACACATATACCCATGCATATGTAGTGTAGCTCCTTGCTTGTGAGTACTTTGGATGAGTACTCACGGTTGCTTTTCTCCCTCTTTTCCCTTTTTCTATACCGGATTGTCGCAACCAGATGCTGGAGTCCAGGAGCTAGAGATCCCGAGGATGATGCTACATGGAGTTCGGCTTCGAGGAGTAGTTTGGTGGTCCCAGGCAGGAGGCCCTGCCTTTTCGATCGTTGCTACTTTTGTGCTAGCCTTCTTAAGGCAATCTTGTTTACTTATGTCTGTACTCAGATATTGTTGCTTCCGCTGACTCGTCTATGATCGAGCAATTGTATTCGAGCCCTCGAGGCCCCTGGCTTGTATTATGATGCTTGTATGACTTATTTATGTTGTAGAGTTGTGTTGTGATATCTTCCCGTGAGTCCCTGATCTTGATCGTACACATTTGCGTGCATGATTAGTGTACGGTCAAATCGGGGGCGTCACAAGTTGGTATCAGAGCCGACTGCCTGTAGGAATCCCCCTTTCCACACTCCTTGGCCGAAGTCGAGTCTAGTCAGTGAAAACTGTTTTACTAACATGGCTGTGTGGCTTACGGGCCCACGTCGCCATTGGGTGGTATTAGGATCTTTTATTCCTCAACCTATACTCTGGGACTCTGATCTCTCTTCTAATCGGGTTAAGTGAATTTTACTAAATCTAACATTAGGATCTCGTTATCACTTTCACCCGGAGAGCCCCTTATTACTGATGATCGTCTGCTGCACGTGAAGACCCTGAAGATACTCTCCGCTGATAACCCGAGAACTTGTGTTCATCGCTTTTGCAATTCCCTTTCATCGATAAACTCCTATGGATAACCGCGTATACTCGCCATTCTTACAATGTTTCCCAGTTGATCTTGTTATTACAAGATACCCCGAAGTTAGCTCTGTTGTTCCAAGAATCCTTGAGCTTACTGCCTTGCTGTTCTTTGTCACCTGAGTACCCCTACGGATAATTTCTCGCCCTTATCGAGTATCCGCTCCCCCAGTTGATTCAAGTATTTCACAAAAGTGTTCAAAATACCATTCGATCTACCAAAAATCCTGAGCAGCCTATTGCTCTTGAAACTCTTGCTTGCTTGCATTATGGATAATCCCATAAGTCTCGTAATCTTATAGTCATTCCTTGTCATTATCATTTTGAGTCTCTTGATTCAAAATATTGCGAATGCTCACAATCCTCAATCAGATCCTAGAATTCTTCCTTCTGGCTCAAACGTCATTTTTAACATGAGCTGGATCTCGACCTATCAAATTGCCATCGATTGTACCCCTAAGCCTACTCACTTATCCATCCTTGATCAGAGCGTTGCTTCTGACCCCCTGATTTGGAAATCATAATTCTTTGCATTCGAACTTTGAGTTAGTCAGTTGTTTCTATAATCAGATCTCCTTGCCTTCTTCTTCCTCTGGTTGAGTACCGGTGCTCACATCAGATCCCTTGTGGACCATCGGTTCCTTCGTTGGATTTTATCCGACAGTGTCCTTCATATTGAATAACCTTGTGAGTTCTTTCCCTGATACATAATGCCTTTAGTAAATTGTATCCTCTCGTTTTGACACCCATGCTCTACTTTCGAGCTTGTATTATTTACTCCGAAGTTTGTGGTATAAGTTCCTAAGATGCCCTGATGGGTTGAACCTATACCTTCCCTAAAAAAACCGTATGAACCCGAAGGTTTTCACAAGCCATACCCTTCTGGTATTTTACCAGATAAGTTTCTACTAAATAACTTCATCGAACGCGAGAAGTAAATGAAAGGTTATGCATTGGAGAAGTGGGAGTCGACCTTGAACTTTGCGTTCATGCCCATGGACACGATGTAGATCTTATCATTAAAGCTTTTCTTAAATTAATTATTCCATTGGTATAAGTTCATCTTATATCTGGGATCTGGCCTTTTTCAATCGTGGTTCCGACCATGTTCTCCTTTAAATACCATTTCTCGTGCAAGTTTAAGCACTTGTCTTCTGCAGAGCAATACCCTAGTCCAACCTCTACTTTGATCTGTCGTCGAGCATTACCCCCCTGGTATCTCGAGATTATCACGGAACTGCATAACTTATTATGAGTTCTCCATCAAGTGCTACATTCTCATTGATTCCAATTTTCCACGGGCTCTGAGTTATTAATCACGCAAAGACACCGATAACTGAACCGAGTCCGCACTACGGTTCAACAACTCTTAGTAATCTTCCTTAAGTACGAGTTTGTACCCGATCACGCCATTCCTAGCCTGTTTGGCTATATCATTACCTTGATGATTTTAACAGTGTTACCTCGACCTTCCCAGCGCACAAATTTCGACAGTGAGCTAATCTTGCGTCGATCTCCCTCGTCATATCACTTCTCCTTGAATAGCAAACTTGAATTCGAGTTTGTGCCCTACCCGTGGTTCCAATAACCTTTCGCTTTCATCATTCCTTTGACTTGATGTCATCGTCGATCAATTACATCTTCTGGAAAACCTCTCGACAAATTTGTCGTGATCATTGTCAACAATTTGATTTCTTCCAAGTTGTGTGTCAAAATTCAGGATGAGAAATACCATCCTTGCCCCTCGATGAATTGTGTTATCATCGACAACATTCTTGCCTCCCCTCAACGCAAACTTGTTCATATTTTGTGTTGTATCTTGATTTCCCTGCTATCCAACCTACGTTATGTTCTACCGTGGAGTATTACCATCTTCGATGTCAAGAATGTCGTGAGCATTACTCCACCTCTTAAGAATTCTTGGTACAGTGATACTTCTCACCATCACCATTCTTTCTTGGTCCCCGTGTTGTTTCTAAACGAAATACCGACAAATGGTCTGTGGCGTGTAAATTCTAAACTTCTAGCAACCCTATTGCTTTGAAGTTATTGGTCTATAGTTTGATTCTACGTCTATGGCTTAATGAATCATCATTCGAACATTGATCGTGCTACCTAGCCCACATTTCGGGTGCATATTTCAACCAATGTTTAACTATGTATGTTTTCCTCGAGCATACATCATTAAGTCATTCGATCTAGCTATTGTTATCTCCTTGTTCACATAGTTGTGGAAATCCATCTTTTGGAACTCTCAATGGAATGTCGCTGAGTCCATCAGCCACCTCCTATCCCTCTCTTTGGTTTAGTGAAGAACTCTGGTTTCGGAACTTGCTTTCATAGTTCATTTCCCGAGAATCTTATAATGTCATCCCATCAATTTGTGTTGCACTTTTCTTCTCAGACATCCTGAGTCTGAGGTATCCTGACACCAATCAGATCTGAATCTCGGTCAGATATGATGGTTGGAACATATTTCCAAGAGTTATAACATTGGCCTATTTATGACCCGGTAAGGTGATGATACCCAGCACCCCTGGCGGGAGGACCTATTGTTATAAGTTTTCCCTTTTAGCAAGGTTAGCTATTCTTCCATGAGAAAGTGGTAAGACTTATTCTATAAGTTGTTTCCGATGGATCCTTTGTATCCAAAGTCTGACCTTTCCTTGAAGACCATGCCAATGTTATCTCGAAGCATGTCTGTGGTACTCTGATTTTCAATAAGAGCATTTGAAGAACAATGCAAAATTTTCTTTGTCCATTATCCAAACACCGTTGTATGGGTGATGTCATGAAATTTCTCTCACCTTACCTAAAGAGTTTTCTACATTATATCCTGTCCTGGATATCATGCTCTGCTTGTCCTTGGGGAGGATACACCCTTGAAATATGTGTTTAAACACATTTTCCTTTCCATTCTTCTGTTTAATCTGATAATCATATTTTCCTTTCCATTGTTTGGTTTAACCTTTCTGGTGATCTATATGATCTAAGCAGTAGTATTCTCCTGCTTATGTAAACACCCCGGTGTACAATTCTGTCAGTAAGACCCTGTTACTATTGTCGATGATATTCCGGTAACCACCGATGGACGAAAACTTTGCCTATTGGTCCGCCTCGTTTCGACGAGCAGGAAAATGGTTCTCTTCGTCCCTCGCCCTTGGTACCGATGTGGTTGCCGACATAAAAGACATGCTATCCTCTGACATGCCTTGCTTACATGATCATGCAAGACGTCTCCGCCCTTCCTACTTTTAACCCACATGGTGGGCCCATAACCCACAGTTCCACAGGATCGAAACCTGACTCTCCTATACACCCCCTGTTTCCAAAGTTATTCCTCGCGCGTGGCCTCATATGTAATTCACGAGCCACCTTCCGAGATATCATCAATTCTGGTATCAGACGCAATACTTATCCCCGTTTCTTTGAACCCCTTTCACCCTCTGTTTCAGGCAACAGACGGTTGCCTACCCGCTTGGAGCTTCTTGTTGCCCATCCTCACCTTGCTCTCGATAACTTTCTTGAATTTCAACTTGAGAGATGCCTCTATGCCACGTTCACTGAGATAGCCCCCAGGTACCTAACATATGTTGAGCTCCGTCCTTCCCGAGTTTTCCCCCTTAGCTTCCCGTAAGTACGATAGAGATCCTGAAGGAAGAATGACGACTTCATCAGGATAACCTCAAGCAGACAAATGAAGACTTCAATCTAATGGATCGACCTCTTCAAGAAGAGCAACCAACACCGAGAAGACCCATTAGAGTTTCGTAACCAGATCCCTTCCCCCTTATAACCGCTCCTAAATCTCGGGACGAGATTTCTTGTAGTGGAGGAGAATTGTGACGCCCGGATAATCAAGCTACAGTAAAACTCTGCTAATGGTGCCACGTTACCTCCGTTACTGTTGCTAATCTATCGTTAGATCAAAACCGGTCCAAATTTCAAAGTTCAAAATCAAGCAAACAATAAAAGTTTTCAAATATTAAAACTAAAATGTTCGGAGTGAACCAAATATTGCATAGATAATAATGGGGGAGAAACCACACTTTTATAAAATAACTGAATGCTCGAAAGTAAATAGATAATAGCTAAAACCAATAATTAAATTCCTTTTATAATATATAAAATGTTAAACTAATTTGTTTGGGTGCCCAAGTTATTGTGGCATTAGAATAAGTAGTAATACTATTTTAGGAACTAATTTTATAATTTATAAAACTAACATAAATAGTAACAAAAAGGAAAACAAAAAAATAGAAAATAATAAAAAGTTTTTTAAAAAAAAGAGAAAGGCAAAAAAAAGGGGAAGACCCCTGCCCCCTGGGCCTAGCCAGCCGAACCGGCCCAGCTAGCTCAGCCCAGTGGCCCACCCCCACCCGGTCGCTCGTCCTGTTCCTCAGGCACGTCGCTACAGGGGAGGAGCCCCGCCGGACCAGCTCGCTGGCGCCGGCGAGTGGATAAGAACCCCCGGCTCCCACTCTCCTTCCCCTGGAACCCTAGCCGCCCGATACCCCCCTCTCACCTCGTCCAGATCTGCCTCGCTCTCTTCCACTCTCCCTGCTCCTCCCAGCTCGCCGAACGCCCAAGCCGGAGCTCGCCAACGCGAACCACCGCCCCCCGCCCCCCGGCCGCCTCCAGCTGCACCGGCCTGTCCAGGAGGAAGTGCGTGCCCCCCCTACGTGGACTACGGTGCTAGATCGAAGACGGGAGGCCCCATCGACGACGCCTGCTTCATCTTCTTCCCTGTCCGCCGTCGCACAACCTCGCCGTCGATTCACGAGCTACACAGCGCCCCAGACCTCGCCACCCCTCCTCTGCGACCACTGTGAGCTCGCACACCTCCCCTCTCTCCCCGTTTTCCCTGCGCGCCCCTAGCTTCGTTTCCCCGCCATTGCCGAACCTCGCCGCCACTGCGGTCATCGTCGCTGCTGCTGCCGTTCGTTTCAGGGCCGGGCAAGCACTCGGTCGTGCTCAGTGCATCGCCCCGATACCGCCCGTGCCGCCAGTCCATCGCATTAGCGCCCGTAGAGTCGATCCCGTGCTTGCCCAACTCCGGCTGCCGCCGCCCGTCGACGCCCCGCCCGATTCCGGCCGTCTCCGCTCCTGCCACTGCCCACATCTGACGCGGCGCGACGTGCGCGTCCCGTAGGGCCAAACCCCGGGCCAAATGGTCACTTGTAGCGCGATTCCGGCCAACTCCGGCGAGGGGCCGCCTTTGATTTGGTCGCCGGAGCTCCTCCGGCGCCGGCCCTGACCTGGCGTGGCGTGGGGCCCGCCCAGTGCCGCTGACAGTGGGGCCCTGCGCCTCTGTTTGACTGCGTTGACCGTGGTCAACGCGGGGTACTATTCCCCAGCCACTGACATATAGGCCCCACCACCTAATTAGGTTAGTCAAACGCTTTTAAAAAATAAACTTAATTAGTTAAAACCTGATCAGTCACTGACAGGTGGGCCCAGTAGTTTTACTAACTAAATTTAGATTAGTTTGAACTCTGTTTAACCCACTGTCTATGATAGGTGGGTCCCCCGTGTCAGTTTTGACCAGTCAGCCGGACTGTTGACTGCTGACGTCACTCATACGTCATGTTGACGTCATATCCCTTTTCTGTTAATTAAATAATTCCAGAAATTCAAATAATCTTTGAAAATTCATATCTTTTAAACCGTAACTCGGATGAAAATGTTTTCTACATGAAAGTTGCTCAGAACGACGAGACGAATCCGGATACGTAGTCCGTTCGTCCACCACACCTCCCTAACATATCGAACTCGCAACTTTCCCCCTCCGGTCCGTCTGTCCAAAAACGCAAAACATCGGGAATACTTACCCGGTTCTTCCCCCCCCTTCGCCGGTACCACCTACTGTCGCGTTAGGACACACCTAGCACTGCTCATTGTCATGTCACGCATCGTCATGTTTATGTTTGCATTGTATTTACTGTTTCTTCCCCCTCTTCTCTCCGGTAGACTACGAGACCGACACTGCTGCTGCCCAGTTCGACTACGGAGTTGACGACCCCTCCTTCTTGCCAGAGCAACCAGGCAAGCCCCCCCCCCTTGATCACCATATATCGCCTATTCTTCTCTATACTGCTTGCATTAGAGTAGCGTAGCATGTTACTGCTTTCCGTTAATCCTATCCTGATGCATAGCCTGCCATTGTTGCTACAATTGTTACCCTTACCTGCTATCCTACTGCTTAGTATAGGGTGCTAGTGTTCCATCAGTCGCCCTACACTCTTGTCCGTCTGCCATGCTATACTACTGGGCCGTGATCACTTCGGGAGGTGATCACGGGTATATACTATATACATTATATACATGACACATGTGGTGACTAAAGTCGGGTCGGCTCGTTGAGTACCCGCAAGTGATTCTGATGAGGGGGCTGAAAGGACAGGTGGCTCCATCCCGGTAGAGGTGGGCCTGGGTTCCTGACGGCCCCCGACTGTTACTTTATGGCGGAGCGACAGGGCAAGTTGAGACCACCTAAGAGAGAGGTGGGCCTGGCCCTGGTCGGCGTTCGCGGATCCATAACACGCTTAACGAGTTCTTGGTATTTGATCTGAGTCTGGTCATTTGGTCTATACGCACTAACCATCTACGCGGGAGTAGTTATGGGTATCCCGGCGTCGTGGTATCAGCCGAAGCCTTCGTGACGTCAGCGACTGAGTGGCGCGCGCCGGATTGGACTGGAACGCCACTAGGCTAGGTCTGCTTCTGGCCGCGTACGCAACGTGCAGGTGTGCATAGGGCGATGGGCCCAGACCCCTGCGCGCATAGGGTTAGACCGGCGTGCTGACCTCTCTGTTGTGCTTAGGTGGGGCTGCGACGTGTTGATCTTACGAGGCCGGGCATGACCCAGAAGAGTGTGTCCGGCCAAATGGGATCGAGCCTGTTGGGTTATGTGGTGCACCCCTGCAGGGAAGTTTATCTATTCGAATAGCCGTGTCCCTCGGTAAAAGGACGACCCGGAGTTGTACCTTGACCTTATGACAACTAGAACTGGATACTTAATAAAACACGCCCTTCCAAGTGCCAGATATAACCCGGTGGTCGCTCTCTAACAGGGCGACGAGGAGGGGATCGCCGGGTAGGTTTATGCTATGCGATGCTACTTGGAGGATTTCAATCTACTCTCTTCTACATGCTGCAAGATGGAGGCTGCCAGAAGCGTAGTCTTCGACAGGACTAGCTATCCCCCCTTATTCTGGCATTCTGCAATTCAGTCCACTGATATGGCCCTTTACACATATACCCATGCATATGTAGTGTAGCTCCTTGCTTGCGGGTACTTTGGATGAGTACTCACGGTTGCTTTTCTCCCTCTTTTCCCTTTTTCTATACCGGATTGTCGCAACCAGATGCTGGAGTCCAGGAGCTAGAGATCCCGAGGATGATGCTACATGGAGTTCGGCTTCGAGGAGTAGTTTGGTGGTCCCAGGCAGGAGGCCCTGCCTTTTCGATCGTTGCTACTTTTGTGCTAGCCTTCTTAAGGCAATCTTGTTTACTTATGTCTGTACTCAGATATTGTTGCTTCCGCTGACTCGTCTATGATCGAGCAATTGTATTCGAGCCCTCGAGGCCCCTGGCTTGTATTATGATGCTTGTATGACTTATTTATGTTGTAGAGTTGTGTTGTGATATCTTCCCGTGAGTCCCTGATCTTGATCGTACACATTTGCGTGCATGATTGGTGTACGGTCAAATCGGGGGCGTCACAGCCTTGGGGGGGGCGCGCAGCCTCTCCTCTCTCTTTCCCTTAAAGCCCAATAAGGCCCATATACTCCCCGGCGAATTCCCGTAACTCTCCGGTACTCCGATAAATACCCGAATCACTCGGAACCTTTCCGATGTCCGAATATAGTCGTCCAATATATCGATCTTTACGTCTCGATCATTTCGAGACTCCTCGTCATGTCCCTGATCTCATCCGGGACTCCGAACTACCTTCGGTACATCAAAACACATAACTCATAATATAAATCGTCACCGAACGTTAAGCGTGCGGACCCTACGGGTTCGAGAACTATGTAGACATGACCGAGACACGTCTCCGGTCAATAACCAATAGCGGAACCTGGATGCTCATATTGGCTCCCACATATTCTACGAAGATCTTTTATCGGTCAAACCGCATAACAACATACGTTGTTCCCTTTGTCATCGGTATGTTACTTGCCCGAGATTCGATCGTCGGTATCTCAATACCTAGTTAAATTTCGTTACCGGCAAGTCTCTTTACTCGTTCCGTAATACATCGTCTCGCAACTAACTCATTAGTCACATTGCTTGCAAGGCTTATAGTGATGTGCATTACCGAGAGGGCCCAGAGATACCTCTCCGACAATCGGAGTGACAAATCCTAATCTCGAAATACGCCAACCCAACAAGTACCTTCCGAGACACCTGTAGAGCACCTTTATAATCACCCAGTTACGTTGTGACGTTTGGTAGCACACAAAGTGTTCCTCCGGTAAACGGGAGTTGCATAATCTCATAGTCATAGGAACATGTATAAGTCATGAAGAAAGCAATAGCAGAATACTAAACGATCAAGTGCTAAGCTAACGGAATGGGTCAAGTCAATCACATCATTCTCCTAATGATGTGATCCCGTTAATCAAATGACAACTCATGTCTATGGCGAGGAAACATAACCATCTTTGATCAACGAGCTAGTCAAGTAGAGGCATACTAGTGACACTCTGTTTGTCTATGTGTTCACACATGTATCATGTTTCTGGTTAATACAATTCTAGCATGAATAATAAACATTTATCATGATATAAGGAAATAAATAATAACTTTATTATTGCCTCTAGGGCATATTTTCTTCAGATAGTAGTAGCGCGGTTTTATACCCCCTCGCTACTACTAAGTATGAGGTAGGTGAAGTCGCCATATCCTCGGCCGAATCCCCATCTCCTCCCCCAAATCCCTCCTCTCTTCCGCCACTCTCTCCTCTCACTTTCCATATGCTCTCACATGGACCTCTTGCCCATGCGCCCCTCCTCCTCCTCCGTGGGGCCGAAAGAGGCCGCCGCCTCGCGCCACCGGCGTCCAGGAGCTCGCCGGTCTTCCACCGACGTCCAGGAGGCCGCCGCCCCGCGCCACCACACCGGAGCACCTCACCACCGGTGACTAGCTCCGCTGCTCCCTCCATCACCTTCCTCTCTCCCTCGGTTTTCCTTTTCTCCCTCTCCCTCTGGTTTGACTCACCCTCCCATGTCCATGCCCGTGCAGGTCGTCGCCATGGACGACCCGGAGCTATCTGGCATGGTCGGGAAGAGGAGCCCCACACCGCGGCCTGGCTCTGCCATAGAAACGGGCCCTCTCCAACAGCCACTGCTGGATCTGGTCTTCCGCTGTCCGGTCATGCCTCCGGCGACGCCAACCGTCGCTAGATCAAACCACTGCTGCCATTGACAACACGCACGGGATCGAGATTTTTTTGTTTTTGAAAGTAATAGCAGTAGCGCGGGGTATAAGACCCGCTACAGATAATTAGCAGCAGCGCTGTCTGCAACGCACGCTACAACTAACCATGTATAGCAGTAGCGTGTGTCAACACGCGCTACTGCTACAAGTTAGCTGTGGCGCCGTATCAGTAGCGCGGGCACCCGCGCTACTGATACACCCAAAACCCGCGCTGCTGCTAGGCTTTTCCCTAGTAGTGTTAGTCCTACCGATTTGAAGCGCGGTGGTTGGCCATGGGAGTGATCTCTTTCCTATCGATCCTATCGGACGAGTCAAAGATGGGAGGTCTTCGCCTATCGATTCTAGCTGATGAGGGAAAGATGGGAGGAGAAAAGCCGTGAACTCAACGGAAGTCCCATTCTGCTCGCGAGCTCATCAGCTCGCGATGAGCAGTAACACCAAAAAACATTGAAAAAAAGTTCAAAAATGTCTAATTTTTTTTGTGGTAAACTTTGACAAATGTTGTATGTGCTTGCAAAGTTTCATGATGAAATCACATGCGTGGAAGTCGTGGCAAAAAAAAAAATCAGTGCTCCAAAATGCTTTCACAAATGTGATTACACGATGAAATTTTGCAAGCACTTAGATAATTTGTCAAAGTTTGCCAAAAAAATCATTTTTTTTTTACTTTCTTTCAATGTTTTTCAGTGTTACTGTTTACCTGGTTGCAAATGTGCTCGGGAGCAATAACTTTGCGTCCCGAACTCAGCGGCTCTTTTCAGCCGGGTGAATCAAAAGTTTCCTACTAAACATTTAGTCTCTTTCTTCCCATACATCCTCGTCGTTCATCACATGTATTCCTTCCCCGCAACAACATAAAAATCAACGCCCCTTTGTTTTGCGCTGGCGGCTGTTTGCACCCTACATCACACGACGTACACGTGCACCTCCCTCCACCAAAATGCTGCACATGCAGGCCCAATGAGAAACGCACTCGAATCATGTTATTTCTGGACATCCCCTCGTGCATGTCATGTTCGTTTCAAATATACCGGTATTATGTAATGCACTCCCTCTGTTCATAAATATAAGACGGTTTTACAGTTCAAATTGAACTACAAAAACGTCTTAAACAGAGGTTAGTAATTTTTTAGGCCAGTTCTATTAGCGGGATTCAGAGGACTCGTCGAGCAAAAACATTCAAGAATTAGTTGGCTAAATCCTCCAACGAGAAGAAACTACAGGCTCCATTCTTTCCCAGAAAAAAAAAACAAATAACTAAAAAACAGCCTTGCTGTAAACTGCATATCATATGTAAACATATCAGACACAATATCCTTAAGGCAGTCAAAATGTCCAGGCAACAATTGCAAAGAAGAAAATACGAGCCCTCGTTATTTCCAGGCTTTCCTTTCCCTGAACTGCTTTCCTGAGTGCTTCGCTTTGGACTTCTTCTCCTGGCGAGAACGCGCTGCCTTTGCTCTCTTTGCCGCCAAAGGCATCCTCTTCTGGTGCTGTTTCTGCTTATTGCTCGAGCCACCCGTCTAACAAACACTAAAAAGAAATTGATCAGACAAATAACAGAAGATTAAAAAAAGAATCCCCAGAAGAGAAAGCTAAGACATCGATAACGTATCTGAAATGGCACGAGATCACATTTTCACAAGCCACGAACATGTAATAGCAAGGGGTAAAACAAGGGAATAAGGTTCTCAGGTTACCTTTTTCTGTTTAATAGCTGCTCTTGCTTGGTATTTTCCTCTATCCTCCCTTCCAGCTTTCACCATCTCTAATATCTCTTCCTCGGTCATCTTTCTCTTGACGTGAGTCTGCATAAATAGTTTATATAGGTCAAGCGTATGTGATTTTGCGCGTGTGGTGGGTGGGAAGAATAGTTTATATAGATAAAATGTATGTGATTTTGTGTGCGGGGAGCGAGAGGATACCGCGAGCTGCGATGGATCGATGCGCTTCAAGCTAAGCTCATCAGTAGAAGGAAGTTTGAAGGTCGCTTATCTTGTGTCACCCTTGCTGAGCCCATGTTGAACCAAAGCCAACTTTGCTGCTTTCTCTGCCTGAAACTCATACACTTTCAGTAAAATGTTCGCGTAACAGCAATTTTAATTTTTAACAAGAGTGGGTACTCTAAGCTTGAAACACAATGAATGAATGTATAACATAAGTGGAGAAGCTATGCAAAATTCACATACCTTGAGCTCTTTTATGCGGTTAAAATCTTCGTCGCCGAAAATTCTGCCAGCTTCATCTGTTGAGGCTTCGGCCTCCTTAGCTCCTGCTAACTTCTTCAGAGCTCGAAGGCTTGCATCTGCAGCATCAAGTTGTCCAATATAATCACTTAACTTTCTCTTCTGCACCTTGGATCTGCTACCCTTTGATTTATCCTCCTCATCACTGTCTTGAACCTCCGGGTCCGAGTCTTCTGTCTCTGAATCGTCATTGAGCTTCTCATCTTCATCCTCATCAGACACATCAGTATCACCATCCACGTCAGAGTCGTCATCTAGTTCATCCATATCGTCATCACTATCATCCTCGTCTAGTTCCTCTGCATCATCTTGTTCCCCAGATACTTCATCTTCATGATCTTCACTGGCATCAAGCTTGTTTGATAAACTCTCCAAACTTTGTCGGGTACCACTCGCAGATGGCAACACTTACTCGTCATCAGAATCAAAAGCATCAGACTCATCGTCTGAACCCCCTTCTGGTGACATCTCTCCATCTAGCAACTCAGCTCCAGGCACATCACTAGCAATAGTGGTTTCTCCAAATGCTTTTGGCCGAGCAGTTGGATCAATAGGACGGCCACGATCTTTCTTGACTAACAATGAAGGACAGATCTGAATTCAGAACAAAAGTAGGTTTAGCTAAGTGAAACAAAACTGTAAATGCCAAAACAGACATAGAATCTGCAAGAAAATATCTGACCTCCCTGAATAATGTGATAAGTGAGCGAGCGGCAATAGAAACAGCTTTCTCGTGGGACTTCTTATATAGAACAAGGTCTTGGAGTAGATCCTCATTCATCGTCTGCAGATTTAGAGAAAGAATCAAGGAAACTTAGGTGAGTAAACGAACCAAGATTATCTTCCTGTGCATTCTAGAATCCAGAGAGCACTAGGACACAAGGTATGCAAGACTGCATGTGTATTTTACATGCATAAAAAGAACAGCATCAATGAAACTTCCCAAACATCAGATCGACAATAATGGTAGAATAGTACAAAAACAAAATAAACTAAGCATGGTCAAGTATAGCCAAATTTATACATCTTCATTTAGTTATGCTTAAAACTTGGAGTTACACAACTATCACAATCTTTTCAGTCTACCATCCACAAGTCTACAAACAAAATTTATGATTTAACTACCACAATAGTATAATCATACGTGTTCCCCAAGGGTACAAGGTAGCAAACAATGCAACATGACCAGCATAATGATTCTAGGTCGTGATTTAAGGTAGCACTGCAAACCATGTAAATGCACAAATTGAGATGTCAGAGAAGAGCAAGTTAAGTACCAATGGAATTCGCATGCAGATCTCTCTCACAACATTCAGGCCAACAGCATAGCCTAAAAGGAGTGAGTTAGTTACACATATGCTCATGTTAGTCAGGAGAACACACATTACAAAAGATGAATAAGCGAGTCATGCAAACCTCCGGACGGGAACGATCATGCACAAATTGATTTACTATCTGCTCGAACAGCGGTTCAACAGCATCAGGAGGCACCTGCAATCGAAACAAATTAATTTTGTTGTATTTTAAAAATATCCAGAGAAGCAACATCATTGGCTACAAATACAGAGGAAAAGTGCAGTGTCTAACCATCTCATGGCAAGCCTGTACTGCTGCAGCAAGTTGAGTGGTGACATCACGTTGATGAGGCTGCATTGCATAAGGGTGAAAAATATTATGACCATATCAGCATAGAATAAAACTAGCAATTTTTCAAAGGCTGATGCAAGCTAGGCATACTCTCAGTTAAGTAACATACTTTAAAATATCTTTGAAGATATGGATAGAAGTTCAACAAAACCAAGTGATGCAGCCCAATAGTCCTTGCTATGACCTTCAACATCATCATCCTTACCTGCACATGCAATGGTTTTCCTTTATACTGTATGGTTCGTGTTTACTAAAAAAAGTGGCAGAAACCTATGCTACAGAAGAGCATGCAATCGCATACTAAATGTGGAAAAGGTTGATATGATAGCATATCAAGTCAGAACAAGCCGAATAATCAGAAGAACGGGATTTAACAATCTTAACCATTGGATGAAAACTAGCTCACACCAATCATCTAAAGCAACCTTTTTTGGTTTCGGAGAACACTTCTAATAATTATACCCATGTAGATTACCCTTTAACCGCCTAGTGAGCTGACCAACCGATCTTGCTGTACACAATTTAATAATTGAGATTTAAGTCCGTATTCTCCTACTTTGAGAGTTGTTCTTACTCAAGTCATAATACAAGTAATGTTACAATCTGTGTCAGCGAACTTTCAAAGATTGACCATCAACATAAGAAATTACAGACATCTATGACACCAAATTGATACAATACGTTCATCATGAAGTATGAGTGAACATATTTGCATAGTAGATAATGGTCACTGTGTAACTGAGTAAACCGTGTCTACATACAAAAGAACAGTACAGCAGCATGAAGGAATATTAGATATAGGAATAATAAGACCAACCTCAAATCGTTCATTGCATTTCTGTAGCCGAGAGAAGAGTTTCTCTGCAAAACCCTGTAAGAGCCCCAAAAGGAGTTTCAGCATAATAGAAGATTATCTCATCAACAGCAAGAAGTGGATGTGGCATCTCATTTTATTGTGACAATGACAACAGCTTGAAAATTTATGATGTTGCTCTACCTGGGGATCCTTTAAATACATAAGGGGCGAATAGTAATTGGAGCCAGTCTCCTCATTGGATTTACGTTGTTGCCTTTTCATACTACGAACTACACGCTCCAATTTAGCTTTCTTCCTTTTCTTACTAGCAGAGGTACCCTTGTGATTTGACTGCAGAAAGTAAATAAAGAAAAGACACAATGCATCAGAAGAGACAAATGAAACCATAAGATCTAAAATACTATCAATAGAGCGCCAATATGCAGAAACATCCAAATCACCTTGTAAACATCCTCTTTACTAAGTATAACATTTGGGTTTTGAATTGCTTCATCTTCACTGCTGGCATCACTATCATCCTCTTGCTCAACAGTTTCATACCCAATGAGCAATGAAATAGCAGCTGTCACATAAGCCTGCATGTAGAATACACTTGTTTAGATGGGAAGCAACCAACAGCAGACACCAACATTTCCTTACAAAAATGCACCTCGAAGAAGGATGGAAACAAGCATCGCATATAGCATTTGCTGTGCGGTCATCAAACCAGACCCTTCGACGGTGAAGATCACATAGGATAGTGAAAGCCCTCTTTGCTCTCGACTCTTCCTCGCCCTGAGAAACAGGACATAATCAGATAAGGTGGGAAATGGTCTCTGTTAAACAACGTTACTATGGGTCAAGGTGGTGCGGCTAGGTAATCTGGTTTGCAACCATAGATAGGCTAGGTAGTTATTCTCTTTAACAATATTCCTTCTCCAGCTTATCCCTTGTACTCCAAGTAGCTTATCCCTTGTATCTCAAGTCTCAATCTCAACAACCTGTACGCTATCAGGGAGTCGCGCCCCTGCCTATATAACATGCAACCGTCGCCCTGAACCGGGTACGACGTTTCCCACATGGTAATCAGAGCCTAACTCTTCCATCACATCTAGGTTTTCTCTCCTCCACCGAAACCTCCTGCCATGGCTTCCTCCAGCGCCTCCAACCCTACCCTCTCCGGCCAAGTCACCGAGCGCCTCACCCGCACCAACTACATCCTGTGGCGTACCCAAATCACGCCACAACTCCGCGGTGCTGGTTTCTTCGGGTACGTGGACGGGAGCATGCCGGAGCCAGCCAAGGTCGTGTCTCCAAGGACAAGGATGGCAAGAAGGAGACCATCCCGAATTCTCTACATCAACTTTGGATCAGGGAAGACCAGCAGGTACTGGGTTATCTTCTGAATAATCTGTCCAAAGAAGTGCTCGTACAGGTGACCGCGATCACCCACGCACACGAGCTCTGGACGGCGTTGGCAAGGATGTTCTCGTCAACCTCGCTGTCCCGCATCAACAACATCCGCGCTGCCCTCACGAACCCGCAGAAGGGAACACAATTGGTGGCCATGTTCTTTGCGCACATGCGCTCCCTCGCCGACGAGCTTGCAGCGGCAGGGCGGCCACTTGAGGATGACGAGCTGATCTCCTACATCCTCAACGGCCTCGACATGGACTACCAACCGTTGGTCTCTGCCCTTGACGCCCGCACCATCCCGGTCACTCTTGATGAATTGTTTGCTCAGATGAGTAACTTTGATCAAAGGGTGGCTTTGTTCCAAGGGGCAGGGACCGGCGGCGGCTTCAAGTCTTCGGCGAACATCGCCACACGCGGCCGCGGCGGTGGCGGCTCAGTTACCGTGGACCTCCTCGCAACAAGGGCAAGGGCCATGGTGGGGGCAACAGCAGCGGCCAGAAAGGCAACCCGCGCGGCGGCGGCCGACCCTCCTCCACCAACAATAGGGGTCGGCGCACCAGCTCCTCCAACAGCAATAAATCACGCCCGGACGCTGTTAGGTGCCAAATCTGTGGCAAGCTGGGACACTCAGCAAAAGATTGCTGGTACCAATTTGAGGATGATTATGATGCATCGTCCCAAGATGAAAAGGTGGCCGGGGCGGCTGAAGCCTCATATGGTGTTGACACGAACTGGTACGTCGACAGCGGAGCCACAAACCACATCACCGGCAAGCTGGAAAAAGTGACCGTGCGCGAGAAGTACCGTGGCCAAGATCACATCCACACCGCTAGTGGAGAAGGTATGAAGATTGGTCACATTGGTCACTCTGTTATTAAAACCCCTCATAGAAAAATTCATCTCAGAAATTTTTTGCATGTTCCTAGTGCTTCCAAAAGTCTTCTTTCCGTTCATCGCATTGCCATTGATAATCATGTCTTTCTTGAATTTCACCCCTTCTTCTTTTTAATCAAGGATCAGGCCACGAGGAAGGTGCTATATCGAGGTAGATGTGTTCGCGGGCTTTACCCATTGATTCCGGAGATTAGAAGACTCAATAAACAAGTTTTTAGTGCCACCAAAGTCTCATCAACACAGTGGCATGATCGATTAGGACATGCATCTTTTTCTTTAGTTGAGCGTTTGCTTAGGAAAAATAAGCTCCCATATGTTGGAGAGCGTGATGTTGAAACAATTTGTGATTCCTGCCAAAGAGCTAAAAGTCATCAGTTGTCTTATCCTATTTCTACAAGTATTTCTACCAAGCCTTTGCAGCTTATTTTTTTCTGATGTGTGGGGACCCGCTCCCTCCCTCCTCTGTTGGTAGACATACATATTATGTGAGTTTCATTGACGACTATAGCAAATTTACCTGGATCTATCTTCTTAAGAAAAGATCCAATGTATGCCAAGTTTTTCTCAATTTCCAAGCTTTAGTTGAAAGAAAATTTGACACCAAAATCATAGCCCTCCAATCTGATTGGGGTGGCGTATACGAGAAGCTCAACTCTTTTATCCAAAAACTTGGCATTTCTCATCATGTGTCTTGTCCGCATGCCCATCAACAGAATGGGTCTGCTGAACGCAAACACATACACATTGTCGAAGTTGGCTTTGCCCTTCTTGCTGGTGCCTCCATGCCCTTAAAGTTTTGGGACGAGGCTTTTCTCACTGCAGTTCATATCATTAATATGCTACCTAGTCGTGTTATAAACAATGAAACTCCCACTGAAAGGCTTCTCCATACCAAACCAGACTACACTTCTCTTCGTGTGTTTGGATGCACTTGTTGGCCCAATCTTCGCCCTTACAATGATCGAAAACTCAGTTTTAGATCCAAACAATGTGTGTTCATTGAATATAGTGCTCAACACAAAGGCGTCAAGTGCCTTGATGTTCCAACCGGACGCGTCTATATCTCACAAGATGTCATCTTTGATGAAACAAAATTTCCCTTCGCCACTCTTCATCCCAATGCCGGTGCCCTACTTCGCCAAGAAATTCTCCTTCTACCATCTAGTCTTACCGGTCTTGATCAAGGGGGAAATAACTGTAAAGATCACATGTTGACTAATCCTCATAACCGTGCACTTGAGTCTTGTGATGATGCAGATGAAAATGGTGCAGAAAATGATGAAGGAATCACAGAAAACGGTGAAGAAATCACCCCAAACGCTTCACATTTTATGTGTCACACGGCGGGGGACAAATCTTCATCGGGATCGGCGCTCCAGCACGTGGCAGCAAATCTGTCACGGGATCCGCGCCCCAGCAGGGCGACAGCGCGCCAGATCCCGTGTCGCCTTCCAGGCGCGGCGGCAGCGATCCAGCGGCGGCCACGCGGCTCGCCTCAACTGGGCCAGATGCGGCGTCCGGCCCGCGCCAATCCTCGAAGGCCACGCGGCAGGAGCCTCCGGCCCGCTAGCCCGCGAGCGGACCCCACCACTACATACGCCGCCAGCAGTCGGGCGCGAGATCCGACGCGGATTCGCCCCAGCTGACGACAGGCCTGCGATCCGAGGCCGATCCGGTCAGGCTTGTGCCATCGGCGCGGCCTGGATCTTCTGCGCCCACTGCCCCAGCTCCAGCGTCGTCCATCGCCACAGAAGATCCCGCTGATACAGCGGCTGGCGCGTTAGGAGCGCCAGGGGGATCTGCCTTGGGATTGCTGGGTCCAGATGCTGGATCTTCTGCGCTCGCCAACAACACTACTTCGTCTGTTCAACCTCGTACACGGCTACAGAAGGGAGTAATTCAACCAGTTAATTATAAACAGATAACCAAGTTTGGTTTAGCGTGTACCACAAGTGAACCTAGTACTCTTGATGAAGCCCTCAGTGATACACGTTGGAAAAAGGCCATGGAAGAGGAATACATGGCACTTCAGAAAAATAACACGTGGCATCTGGTTTCTCCACGGGAAGGTAAAAAATTGATTGATTGCAAGTGGGTTTATAGGATCAAAAGAAAGTCCGATGGAACCATAGATCACTACAAAGCCAGACTTGTTGCAACAGCGGTATGGTATAGACTATGAGGACACTTTTAGTCCTGTAGTTAAAGCTGCTACTATTCGTCTTGTGCTGTCTATTGCTGTTTCCAGGGGATGGAGTCTCAGACAACTAGATGTGCAGAATGTGTTCCTTGATGGTGTTCTGGAAGAGGAAGTATACATGAAACAACCTCATGGTTTTGAGAACAAGGATAAACCCTTCCATGTGTGTAAGCTTGACAAAGCTCTATATGGACTGAAGCAAGCTCCCAGGGCATGGTACTCTCGTCTCAGTCAGAAATTGCAAGCACTTGGTTTTGTTCCGTCTAAGTCTGATACATCTCTATTCATCTACAATAAGTCGAAAACATCTATATGTGTGCTTATCTATGTTGATGATATTATTGTCACAAGTTCATCTAATGAAGCAGTGACAAGATTGTTGAAGGACCTAAGTGCTGAGTTTGCTCTTAAAGATTTGGGAGACTTACATTTTTTCCTAGGGATTGAGGTAAAGAAAAATAAAGATGGTCTTCATCTCTCTCAGGAAAAGTATGCTACTGATTTGGTAAGGAGATTTGGCTTGCAAGGGTGTAAACCCTCCTCAACCCCTTTATCTAGCACAGAAAAATTGTCACTTGAAGAGGGAGATCTCTTGAACCAAGAGGATAGTACTAGATACAGAAGTCTAGTAGGAGCACTTCAGTACCTCACCTTAACAAGGCCAGATATATCCTTTGCTGTTAACAAAGTATGCCAATTTCTTCATGCACCCACCACAGTTCATTGGACTGCTGCCAAACGAATAGTGAGATATGTGAAAAATACTATGAGTCTTGGTCTTACATTCAGCAAATCTTCACCAACTCTTGTCAGTGCTTTTTCTGACTCTGATTGGGCAGGGTGTATAGATGACAGACGCTCTACTGGTGGATTTGCAGTTTTCTTTGGACCAAATATAATATCATGGTGTGCAAAGAAACAGGCTACTGTATCGTGATCTAGTACTGAAGCTGAGTATAAAGCACTAGCAAATGCTACTGCAGAGATTATCTAGGTCCAGTCCATGTTGAGAGAGCTGGGTGTGAAGCACACTAAGGTCCCATGTTTATGGTGTGACAACCTGGGTGCTACTTACTTGTCTAGTAACCCAGTTTTTCATGCAAGGACAAAACACATCGAGATAGACTTTCATTTTGTCAGAGAAAGAGTTGCAAACAGACAATTGGATATTCGCTTTGTGCATTCACGAGATCAGGTTGCAGATGGCTTCATAAAAGCATTGCCCACAAGAAGTTTTGAGGAGTTCAAGCGTAATCTCAACTTGACCAAGTTGTGATTAAGGGAGGGTGTTAAACAACGTTACTATGGGTCAAGGTGGTGCGGCTAGGTAATCTGGTTTGCAACCGTAGATAGGCTAGGTAGTTATTCTCTGTAACAATATTCCTTCTCCAGCTTATCCCTTGTACTCCAAGTAGCTTATCCCTTGTATCTCAAGTCTCAATCTCAACAACTTGTACGCTATCAGGGAGTCGCGCCCCTGCCTATATAACATGCAACCGTCGCCCTGAACCGGGTACGGTCTCAAGTGTATGCTTACCAGCTACAATGTTAAGCGCAATAGTTCTTATCAAACCAAGTGTAAGATGTTGCAAACCTGTACTAATTTAAAAAGGATGCCTTGCAGTTTGCGATTCTTGGCTTCATTCTTGTGCTTCTGATTCATCCTTCTGATGCTGTGTACAATATGTGAAAATGCAAGCTTTTTTACTGCTCGGTCTCCGATGACTTGAAGCTCCATAAATAACTCCATGGTGTCTTCCAGATCAACAATCTAAACATTTAATTATCAAAAGATTACAATGATATGAGGTTGCAAAACTGAACTCTACAAGGCAAAGAAAAAAAGCTCTTCATTCGGTAATAATCCACTCTCTATCCTCCTCCATTACCAAATAAAAAACGCCTCTAGAAACTCCACTGCGACCCAGAGGCCCTTAAATTTTAAAGATGACAGCCAGACAATCACGGACTCGCGGTCCGGTTACACTTCCTAATGGGGCTGATAGAACATCAAATTAGGAAGGAACAAAACCAAGACCATATACTCTGGGAACAGTGCTGATTACAGTTCAGGACAAAGTCCAAAACTTTCGGTTGAGATGATTTATCCTAGGCTTCAGCCATTGCATTATCGCGGTATAGGTATGAATGAATTCCTGGACGATGATCTATCGTAGTATCCTAGGTTTCGACTTTCAAATTCCCTGTAGTATGTTTGAATTGGCTGATCTATGGTGTAATGACAATAAGAAATCTGTGGCCAATATAGCCTGTGTTGCTGTTATCTGGAGCTTATGGACGATGCGAAATGATATTTGTTTCCAGGGTACGGTGTGGACAAGTATTCAAAATCTGCTGGGACGTGTGAGTGTCATGATTCATCAAAGGAAAATCCTGTGCATGGACGATCAATCGGTGCTACTGCGGAGATGTCTCTTACTCCTTGATCAGGCAAGAAGATAACTCCTGAGGATTGCCTGGAGATGAAGAATCTGGCGGGCGAGAGGAAATTGCAGAGAGGCATTGTAATTTTGGCTTGAGCCCGAGTGCTGCCAACAGTGTAGTTTTTGGCTTCATTGACTCGTTTGAATGAAAATGAAGCGGGGGGAAACCCCTTTTATTCAAAATAAATAAATGAATTCCTGGACAATGCAAAGCCCATCAGCCTAATTTGCTGCTATCCTAATGTAACCAACTTGAACAAATCTTCTGTGTGGTTATAAGAAGCAAAACATAGTAAATCCGACACTACAAAACTGAAACAGAACATATTTCCAATGTACTAGCAGAAAAACCATCTCAACTAAACAATGACCGCGACAAACAGACCCCACATCAATGAATTTGAACAATAATTCGTACCAATAGCTCAGCATCCCCTCTAGCCCACCAATACCAAACAATTTTTTCCATCTGAAGGCAACTAATGAATTGAACAGGAGTTCACCTTCCGATTGACCAGCAGTATGAGCACCTGCACTAGGTGCACCCGGAGGCCGGACGGCAGCGCGCGGGCGTTAGTGTCGAGCAGGCCCCCGATCTGGTCGGGCAGGTCGGCGAGGTCGTTGGGGTAGAAGGGCGCGACGTGGGCGAGGAAGAGCGCGAGGTCGCCGAGCTCCTTGGCCGTCTCTCCGCCGTCACCGCCGCCGCCGCCCGAGGAGGACGAGGACAGCGCCGCCTGCTGGCGGAAGAGGAACACCGATGGCCGATTGCAGCCTTGCAGGCCGTGCGGGAGTTGTGAGAGGGAGGGGTGATGAGGCGGTAGCTGGGCTTGGGCCTTCGGTGGTTATTGTCGAGTACTATGATGGTTTGCTGGGCCATGCCAAGTTTTTTTTTTTTTGCAGGACGGCCATGTCTAAGTTAAAGGCTTCTTTTTTAGTTCCTCAAAAAAAAAGGTTAAAGGCTTCTTTTGATTGAAGTAATCAAAAACATTGGGATATGAAAAGGCGGATGCTACGCGTCGGCCGGGTGATGATTCGATTGGGTCGGTCCCTCAGCAGTTGTTAGATGGCGCACCAGAAAACAGTTCTCTCGTCGACTCAGCCGCAACCTTTGCAACAAGGACCTTGTTCGCTAGGGGCTTTGCAGCATGAACTGTGTTGCAGTCGTTCAAGCCATTTCCCTCCCATCGTACGCAGCTTTTGCAACAAGGACC
Organism: Triticum aestivum; assembly: GCF_018294505.1. Lineage (NCBI taxonomy): Eukaryota > Viridiplantae > Streptophyta > Magnoliopsida > Poales > Poaceae > Triticum > Triticum aestivum. The sequence continues at coordinate 587,252,730 of NC_057799.1, read as the reverse complement.
GTGTTGTGCAAGGGGGCTTTGCAACACAAACTGTGTTGTGATAGTTTGAATCATCTGATCTCCCGACATGTGCAGCCTTTGCAACAAGGACCGTGTTGCGCTAGGGGGCTTTGCAGCATGAACTGTGTTGCAGTCGTTCAAACCATTTCCATCCCATCATACACAGCTTTTGCAACAAGGACCGTGTTGTGCAAGGGGGCTTTGCAACACAAACCGTGTTGTGATAGTTTGAATCATCTGATCTCCCGGCATGTGCAGCCTTTGCAACAAGGACCGTGTTGCGCTAGGGGGCTTAGCAACATGCACCTGACTGTTGTAGTTGGTCGAACCGTTTGATCTCCGGTCACGTGCAACCTTTGCAACAAGGACCGTGTTGTGCTAGGGTGCTTTGCAACATGAAAGTGTTGCGGTCGTTCGAATTGCTTCCAACCATTTACATTGTTCCATGTGTTGCGCTCGAAAAGGGTTGCAACAAGGCCCGTGTTGCAAACCTGGACTATGGGTATGGGGTTGTTGTGAGCTGTCAGATCAATTCAGGTTCGGCGGCCTCGAAGGTGGCCGACGTGCTACGCGTAAGCTGTCGGATGAGCACTAGCGTTTTCCATATGGAAAAGCATGATTAAGATGTCATGTAATGTGAATTCCTAAGATTTTGAAACAATGGAATTTTGTGCGAGGTGCATTTGGATGATGCTCAGGGAATGAACACAATAAATTTTAGATGGTTGAGAAGATAGATAAAGTGAAAGTGCATTGGACTTTAAAAAGAAAAAGGAAATGAGGTTTGAGTTCATGTTGATATTTCTGAGGAATGGGGCTATAGAAATTTGGTAGTCTTGATCCTATGATCCAAAGGGCTTTCGTAGAAAAAGATCATTAAGATTTGAATCCTCCATTATTCCGATGAAATCCTACAATCCAACGAGGCCTTTTAGGTTGACTGGTTAACAAGCATCGACACAGATTTACCTGACTAAGAAATTTGTTCCTTTGCTTAGTACTAGTGTCAACCGCGATGTCTCTCTGAGCCATATTACATATATTGTCCACTTCTTCTTTTTTGAAAAGGAGGATGACCCCGGCCTCTGCATCTGGGCGATGCATACAGCCACTTTATTAATTATTCTCACAAAACCTTACAAAATCATACAACAGCAAGACTGAAGCCACCGTCTAAGCAACAACTGTCGCTACACCTATCCAATTGATGAAGGGGCACTGATAGCCTGGGCCTAATACCAAACATACATCGTAACCAAACCTAAACATCTAAGACCTGAGGTCCCAACCAGGACGCCTGTCTGGTATGGGGCACCTATCAGTCCGGCGCACTTCTCAACCAGGACGCCTGCCGGGTATGAGGCCGCCGCAGCCACCTGCCACAAGTCCATCTTCAGAGTTGTACCGTTGCATCTACCGTGCCAAGTCTCACTGCCATCGACGCCACCACGACGCCAGACAGCGTCGTCCTCCTGCGCGAGTCCATCCTCCCACATCGAACTCCGAATCTGCACTGTGCCACGCCGTCAAGATCCGTCGCCATCAATGTATGGATGAAGCACCGCTCCACCAAAGAAGCCGTCCGCTGGTCCCGCGAAGCCGAGTGCACCTCCAAGAATGCCGCCCCCAAGGGGGTTACGACACATGATTGCCGCCAACATCCGATCATCTGATCTAGGGTTTCCCCCGGAGGTATTGAGTGGAGTTGGGAGCTTCACCTCGATGATGCCTTCATGAAGGAAACGATGATAAGGGCATCGTCATCACCGGCTCCGGCCATTGACCGAAGACCAGGTTTTCACTCGGATCCGTCCCAAGAAATCCACCCAACAACCTGTGCACTGTCTCGACCGCCTTCAAAGCCCCAGATCCAGCCACCTAGATACGGCGACCAACCGCAGCAACAGTGCCACCGTGGGATCCCTGGCGCACCGGCCACTGCCTGAGTGTGCCACCACTGGAGCCTAGGAGGGGCTCCCACCCCGCCTCGCCAAGCCGCGAGAGCCGCCGAGAAGGATCCCGCGCGCTCGTCACCGTCTCTGATCCGAACCAATCCGTAGCAGATCGCCGTCACAGATCCACCTTGGACAGGGACTGCACCACGCCATGCCGCCGCGGGAAGCCCTAGCTTCACCGGCCACCACCCTCCAGGGCCGCCGCCCCGAGATCCAGACAGAACATTGCCGCTGCCACCGGCCAAGTTCCGCCGCCGCCGACCGGCCAAGCCGCCGGTCACTGCATGACCATGTGAGCACAGCCAGTCGGCCGACCAACTCCGACGAAGAAGAAGGCCACCACCACCAAGCCTAGGGCCGGCGCCCCAGACATCCTCGTGTTGCAGATCAAGTCCAGGAGCAGTGCACCGCCGACGGCGATTGAGATCGGTAGCACAACGAATTAGCCCGACAAGAGTCAAGGCCAGATCCGTCGTTGCTGTTGCCGTCCTCCCCCGCCGCCGCCGCACCACTTCCATGCCGCCATCGATCTGCGCCACCGCCGCCGATATGGTCGGAAAGGAGCGCCGCCTCCCAACCAGATCGGGGTCCGAGGAGAAAACCGCCGCCGCCACGCCACAAGGGCTTTGCCCTGTGACGCCCCGGGCGACGGCGGCGGAGGGGAGCGGAGGTGGGGCGAGGCTGTAGGAGGAGGGCGGGGGCTCCCCGGTGCGGGGCGGCGCCGCGCGTCTTTAAAAAATTGGGGAAGAATTTCACTTCCCCGGCCTCTGCACCAACTAGGGATGCATACGGCCATTTTAGTATAATTACCAAGTTAAACATGGTCCTCGGAATTTTTTTTAAATGAGTATCAACATATTTTTTTGATGAGTGGTTCGACCACACACCAAACTTGATCCTCAATAAATAAGGGAAAACCCCTGTGCATCACCTGTCAATTGTAGGAATTGAACTCGGGTCGTTAGGCTACGCAACCGCATGCCCAACCACTTATTGATCCTCAATATATTGTTCACTTCTAGGACATCAAAAAAAACTTTTCAAGTTTGAGAAAGTAACTTCGGTGAAGTCTCGGGTATATTGTGAACATGGTACAAGCACATATACGTTGCAATGCTATTCATTGGTTTAACTATGATTAGTTTTCTCTCATTGCGGCAAACTAACATAACGTAGATAATTGTTTGATGTCTTTCTCTGAAATAAGTGTATCCAGAGAACTAACTTAATGTCTGATGTTTTTCTGATACATATGTCAACAAAGTTCATTTTTAATACCGGCTTATTTTCTGACTATACCGGTATACATGGCAATGAGATTGATTTATCTTCCAGTATTGTGTATTAGTTTTTGTAGATCACATGGCAAAGTGAGGAGAATTTGGGTTTTTGCAAGGAATTTCATGTACTAATATGGGTGCCGTTCTTTTCTTCCCCATTCCAGTTGATGGACTGTCCTCTTGTGTACATGTGCAGTGCAAAGATATACTCCCTCCTATTCAAAATAAGTGCCCAAGTTTTAAACTGAGGTTATTCAAAACTGCAACACTTATTATGGATGTGTGGTGGTAGTATATATTAAAATAGTTGCTCCGAATGCATGCAGTGTCGATATACAGTGAGGCGAGGACAAGCTTGCCATTGCCAAGTAATGTGCGGTGCTCAAGCAAATAAAAATGTACGCGCCCACCTACCAACTCAAGTATTCCGGGCGTATATTATTGTTTATATCTGCTATGGTTGTGCACCAAACCTAGAGCATCGAAACCAGACATAGAGCGTACCAACCTGTGATTGGATGGTTAGGTGGACAATGGTATCCCCAGCCCACCAGAGTCAAGTCCTGGTGCTCGTATTTATCCTGCATTTATTCCAGGATTTCCGGCGATGCGCTTTCAGTGGGAGGAGATGTTCCCGTCGATTACAAGGCGCCTACGATGATTTCGTAAAATCTCAAGATGATATGCCGGCTCAGTCTCTCGGAGGTGCTCATAAGGATAGAGTGTGCGTGTGTGCATTCATAGGAGTGAGTGTATGCGCATATATATGGATGTTTGCGTCTGTACTGTGTTAAAAAAAACCAGACAAAAATAGGAATCATGAGAAACAAGCAAGCGCCGAAACCAAGCCATGGCAAACGTTTCTCACACCGGTCGCAAGTCGGGCCGGTGGCCGACGGTCGCCTGTGGCGTCCACCTCGCCAAATGGGAAAACATGAAACATATCCCAGTCCAGACCACCTGCTCGACATCCCAGTGGTGCCGCCTTTGCTTACGATCCACACAGGGAAATAAATACGGGCGCTCCCATCCTATTCCTACCTGCCGGCCGGTGCGAGCTTCCGCTTTACTTTACTGATGCATGGCATTGCTGTCAGTACAGCGTTCACGAGAGATTTGGTAGGAAGAGAACCTCTCAAGTCTAGAAAACACGGGCGCCATTTTCCTTGGATGTTCGGTGCCGCGCTTTTGGCGTGTCACTGATGATTGCCCAACGAACGAGCCTCCCTTTTCTACTACTTCTTTTTGCGACAGGGAGTTCTTACCGGTTGAACAAACAAACGTCGGCGCGCCAAGCAGCCAGCCGGTCCATGTGCTGTGAGCCAACCTACCGTCGCACACGGCGCAAGTCGTGCCTTGCCAAAGAAATGAGCGCCTACCCGCCCGTACAGTACCACACTGGTGCCGGTTATGGCACTGAAAGGAAAGCACACGCAGATTTTAGTCTAAGAGTTGATTTTATTTAGTTTAGAAGTTGCTACACTACGCGGCTCCTTTTTTTTGTTAACACTGCAGTACGCGGCTCTTGGACGGAGGCGGGTTTTCAATCTACTTTGAAACATTCATCTGCATCAAATTTCTTTGTTTTTCTTATTTTATATACTTTACGATGAATCTATTTGCGCTTTCTTAGAATGAGGTGATTGCGCTAGGGTACACCAAGTTTTGCGACGGTTTCATTTTGGACCACAAAGCTGCAAAAAGTAACGGGTCAATCCACAAATTGATCACGCAGGGGTACAAACACATCTAAATCACTCTGAGTTAGTTCTATTAACACGCCTTTGAAACAAATACGAAGCTAAAATAATTTACACAAATCGATCATCATGGCATTAAATGTTTTGAATAAAACCCCATGCTCTTTATAAATTTCATTCCTGCATGTCCCACTGATGGATAGGGCCCTCTAATAAGGGCCTTCTTTTTTTCCCAGACTGCTGCTAGTTTTTTGTTTTGTTTTTTATTGCTGCATTATATATTTGTGGGAGCTTAGATGTGACATCCTTAAAAAACATAAAGATGTGAATTAGACAAAGTGAAGAAAAAATATACACTGATGAGTGATGAGTATGACAGTATTATGAGCGAGGAGCACATGCATTCACTGTTTGGCCTAAAAAAACACACGGTCACTCTTGAGTAGCGCGCACGCGTGCGCACGTCTCTCTCCAGCTCGTCTTCGTCCCCAACAGGCCCGGCGTTCCCCTGCCGCAAGCGTGCCTCTCTCGCAACGCCCCGAGCAGATCCCCTTTCCCTTTCTCGCACCCAACTCAGCCACACCCACCCCACCCAGCTCAAATCCGACGCCACCAACGACCGCGCCCGCCACCAAGCTTCCGCCTTTTCCTCCACTGACCCCTCCTCATCTTCCCTCTCACGGAGCCAGTCAAGCCCCTCTCTCCTCTCTCTGCGCGCGCGCGTGTGCCCCGCTGTTTATGCGCCGGTAGATCCCCGACGCGACGCGTCCCGCGGAGGAGGAGCTAGGCCGAGATGAACTCGACGGCGTACTCGCGGCCGTCCAAGCTGCCGGGCGGCGCCGGCGACAGGAGGCCGCCCACGCGCCTCCGGGGCTTCGCCTCCAAGATCGAGCCCAAGAAGCTCGGCGCCGGCCTCCTCGCCGGCTGCTGCCTCGCGCTCCTCACCTACGTCTCCCTCGCCAAGCTCTTCGCCATCTACTCCCCCGTCTTCGGTGCGTGCTCCACTCACTACTCACTCTCTACATTCCATTGATCCCCAAAGCTTGGCTTTCTCCCTGATCTAACAATTGCTGCTGCTGATTGAATCCGCGCTCAGCTAGCACGGCCAACACGTCCGGCCTGCTCCAGAACACCCCGCCGGCGTCGTCGTCCGTCCCGGAGACGACGGATGCCATCCCAGCCGAAGACACCACATTCATCGGCCGCGAGAACGGCAACGCCGTGGATCCCGTCGATTTCCCGGAGGAGGGGCCGGCGGCGGCCGGCTCTCAAGAGCCCGGCGTACCGGAGGTGCTCTCGAGGAAGGAGGACGAAGCCGAGAAGGCGGCGGAGGCGGCGACGACCTCCGTGCCAAAGCCATGTAAGGAATCTCGCCCCCTTTCCTCAGCTCCTTTTTCCTCGCACCTTAACTGGAAAGCAGAACAAAACTGGCATCACTCCCAGGTCAGCGGGCACATTAATGCTCTGTACTCTGCAATCTGGGCAAACATTTGTCGCCCACTTGATGTCGACGCAGTTAATTTGCTTGAGATTTGCTTGAGATCTGCCCGCGCTCTAAATTCAGTTCTAATGCGGCTTTGTTTGTTTCTTGGTGAATGAATGGAATCAGCTGCGGAGGGCGGCGCCGGCGGGGATGGGGCGGCATTAGCAAAGATGAGCTGCGACGAGAACGGGGTGGACGAGGGGTTCCCGTACGCGCGGCCGTCGGTGTGCGAGCTGTCCGGCGACATCCGGATCAGCCCCAAGCAGAAGACCATGTACCTGGTGAACCCGTCGGGCGCCGGGGGCTTCGACGAGAACGGCGAGAAGCGGCTCCGGCCGTACGCCCGCAAGGACGACTTCCTCCTGCCCGCCGTGGTGGAGGTGACCGTCAAGTCGGTCCCCTCCGCCGCGGCCGCGCCGCAGTGCACGAAGAAGCACCGCGTGCCGGCGGTGGTGTTCTCCGTGGCCGGCTACACGGACAACTTCTTCCACGACAACACGGACGCGCTGATCCCGCTGTTCCTGACGGCGTCGCACCTCAAGGGCGAGGTGCAGCTGCTCATCACCAACTACAAGCCATGGTGGGTGCAGAAGTACACGCCGGTGCTGCGCAAGCTCTCCAACTACGACCCCATCAACTTCGACGCGGACGCCGGCGTGCACTGCTTCGCGGCGGGGTTCCTCGGCCTGTACCGCGACCGGGACCTCATCATCTCGCCGCACCCGACCCGCAACCCGCGCAACTACACCATGGTGGACTACAACCGCTTCATCCGGTCGGCCTACGCGCTCCGCCGCGACCGGCCGTCGGCGCTCGGGGAGGTGCCCGGGATGCGGCCGCAGATGCTGATCATCTCCCGCGGGGGCACGCGGAAGCTGCTGAACCTGGAGGAGGTGGCGGCGGCGGCGACGGAGCTGGGGTTCAACGTGACGGTGGCGGAGGCGGGCGCGGACGTGCCGGCGTTCGCGGCGCTGGTGAACGCGGCGGACGTGCTGCTGGCGGTGCACGGGGCCGGGCTGACGAACCAGATCTTCCTGCCGACGCAGGCGGTGGTGGTGCAGATCGTGCCGTGGGGGAACATGGACTGGATGGCCACCAACTTCTACGGGCAGCCGGCGCGGGAGATGCAGCTCCGGTACGTGGAGTACTACGTGGACGAGGAGGAGACGAGCCTCAAGGACAAGTACCCTCGGGAGCACCTGGTGTTCAGCGACCCCAAGGCGCTGCACAAGCAGGGGTGGCAGGCGCTCGCCGAGACCATCATGAAGCAGGACGTGAAGGTGAACCTCACCAGGTTCCGGCCCTTCCTGCTCCAGGCCATCGACAAGCTGCAGGAGTAGCGGCGGCCGCGGCGGCGGCGTCTCCATTGTCATCCCAGGGTGGTGATGGCAGGTATACTACTCACGTCACAATCACATACACATACACAAGCGAACAACACGACGACAAGAAACGCGGAACATTGTAAAACTAGTGCACATTGGAAAGGGTCATGATCAGATTGGTTTGTTGGTTGGTTTTGTAATGTTCATTATTTGTTCTTCAGTTCACCTGCAGTTCAAAATAGGCCAGCACGCCAGCACGGTGTGATTTCAGTATGAACCTTAGTTTCGTCGAATTTTAAAAAATGATACAGCCAGCCAACCCAGCTAGCTGGAGTGGATTGATTTTGATGAAATACTACAATGTTATTTCTGCAAATATGCTGCATCTCTACTCCAGCTTGAATCATGAACCTTGCCCCTCGTTTTTCCTTCCGATGACTGCAAGCCGTGGTGCGCCGATCCAGGTCGTGCGATAGAAGTAGAACGTTCTCACCATCCTTGTCCTTGCCACTGCAAGTTAAATTAAACTAAAGCGCGGGAAATCATCTACGCTCTGTGGAACACCCCGGAACACGCGTGTAGGCTGTTAAAAGGCCACTTTACTAATGAAAGCATAGAGTATTTGTTAATGGGCATGGGCCTACCTTTAGCCATCCACCGAGCGGGAAATCATTTCACAGCGCACAAGAATGATTCTGTTTTTGTTTGCTAAACCTGGAATTGGAAGTCGCCTTCCCTCTTTGCTGCCCCAGACAGTCGGACCACCCACCTTGTGCTATCTTAATTTGGGGTCGAATTGCTTTCGCTCCGACAACTCTCGGCGGCTTCCACAAGCTGCAAGCGTAGCAACAGCACTATCGTCTCCATCCCCAGCCCAGGTTGGTAGGCACACGCACGCACACACGCAGGCAAACGCGACAACAAGAAATGCGGAACAAAAGATTCACATGAACGAACAAAACAGCACAGGTTGGTTGGTTTTGTAACACTCATTTTGGACAGTGCACCTGCACGCAAGAAGAATGTATGTTCTTTGTTCTTCATTTCACTTGCCATTTTATTGAGGATTTCATTGTTATTTTCTTCCTAGTCACACTGCGTCCATCTATTGAGCTACGCCATGTTCTTTGGTGATCCGGAGAAAACAACATTTTTCTTCCTTAGCAGCAGGCACCGGAGTGGAGTGAACGAATAAATTACTCCTTAGAGTATAGGCAGACAGAGATCGTTCGTGGAGACGCACCTCGGGGCTACCAGAGAGAGAGACGAAGGCATCGGCGTCGAGGAACTTGTTCCAAATTCATGGATGAAGAAAATCGAAGGGAAAAACAAGGTGGAGGGTGCAGGCAAGGCGCAGAGGGTGGAGACGGAGGTGAGAAGGAGGCAGCGGCCATCTAGGTATACGCCATAGTGGGAGGGTTTGCTCGCTCGTGTTGGGGAGAGGTGAGAAAGAGGCGCCCAACTAACAAAGAAAAAAAAGTGGGAGGAGAGAAAAATCAATGGGAATTGGGCTTGACATGAAAAAAATAAAATCAATGTGACGGGGTGCGGAGTAATGAAACGAACAACCGCGGACTCCTCTTTAATAGTAGTGATAGGAACCACCACAGAACCGAAAATGGAACACCAACACTGCCGCTCGCTTACCAACTAAAGAAGATAGATACGATCATGAGAGTGTGTGTGTGTCTGTCCCAGCTACGAGCGAGTTTTTCATTTGTTTTCATTTTTTTTGTATTTCAGGCAGTTATATTCTAATATTTTTCAAAAATTCACAAAATTTCATAAACTCAAAAAAATGTTTGTTGATTAAAAAATGTTAATGAATTTGAAAATGATTCATGAATTTATTTTTTTTGGAAAATTTAAAATATGTCATGAATTAGTAAAAGTGTTCATAAATTCGAAAAAGTTTCATGTATGTAAAAAATGTTGGGAAATTTAAAAGATCTCATGCATGTAAAAATGTCCACGAATTCGGAAAATGTTCATGAACGTTTATGGATTTCAATTTTTTTGGTGGATTTGGAAAATGCGTGAAAATTCGAAAAATGACACGAATTTGTTCATGAATTTTAAAAATGTCCACGAATTGGAAATATTCATACAATTTTAAAAAGTTAAATAATTAACAAAGTAAAAAGGAAAATGTAAGGAAGGCCGAAGGAAAATTACAAATAAAAACTGGATGAAAAAGAAAATAAATAAGAAAAACAAACTGAAAAACCGAGAGAAAACTAGAAAAACTAGGGTAGAAAGAGGAAATAGATGAAGAAAGAAAAAACCAGGAAGGAATGTTTTGGTAACATGTTAAAACTGCTTTTTTAGGGGTACATCTTTTTTTGAGAGTTTTTTCAATGGTACAAAACTTTTAGGGGTACATCTTAAAACTGTTTTTTTAGGCAAACATCTTAAAACTTCTAAACGCTTACCTGTGAATTCTCGCTAAGCGGCGTGTGAGACAGCCGTCCACATCGCCTCAAAGATCACTTTACTGGGACGACCCAGTAGCTATAACACTTGTTAGCTTCGTTTTCGTGCTTCTTCGTTTGTTTTTGTTTACTTTTTAAAATTTTGATTATATTTTTAAAAATATCCTAAATACATATTCCAAAAATTAAATAATTTTTTAAAAGCGTTCATGCAGTGTAAACATATTACCCATACAATTTTTAAAAAATGTAAGTGACATTTAAAAATATTCATACGTTTCAACAAATATATTTGTGACATTTCAAAAAAAAATTTATACAATGAAAAAACGTCCGTGTAATTTAGAAAAATGTTTTGTACCATTTGGAAAAAATGTTGGGCCTTGCTTCCCTCCTGGGCCGTTCCAGCTGGGCTGGGCTTATCCTGACGGGGCGTGCCATTCCCGTGACAACCAGGCCCGGCAGCACAGAGCGGTTCTGACAAATGAACACCTCTGCGCTGGTGCCATCGGCAACGGCGGCTTCCGCAACAGCAGCTACTGCGACCCGCCGGACCAGGTATTCGGCCACATCATGTGCTACCTCAACTATAACTGGACTATGTGCGAGAGCTGTTTGGCAGGGATTCGGCTTGCCTGCTCCCTCTCCATGCTCCCATCCGTGCTCCCACTTCATCCTACGGTTGTTCTTTTCCTTTTTTCTTTTCTAATCTAATCATTTTCCCCCTGATTTTCAGGGGGTGGGGCCGGGCCTTATTTTCTTCCAATCAAATCAAGCCACGTATGCGGGAGCACGGATGGGAGCATGGGAAGGGAGCAGGCAAGTCTCGTCCGTTCGGCAGCGGCACAATCTTTTCCTAGCGAGCAGTGCCCCTACACATGGGACGCTGGGGCCATGTACGACGCCTGCGTCTTACGATACTCCAACAACTCCTCCTCCTCCGTGCCCGGCGAGAGTATTCAGGTCGAATACATCGACTGGTCCGGCTCCGGCTCGTTCCATGACATAGTTGCCATGAAGGGAGTATTTAACAAAAAACTATCACAATTCATTGAACTGTGCCTACAAAGTATCACTTTACAATTCTGTGCCAAAAACTATCATTTTTTCCCCTAATCCGTTGCTAAAAACTACCAAGTTTGTAAAGCGCCCGATTTGGCACGTTTATGATAGATGTTGGCCCACATGTCAGGACGGAAAAAGTCAGCACCGTTAAGTTTTCCATCACCGTAGAAAGAGATCGAGACGGCGGCGGCCTTCACCGGAGGCGGAGAAGATGAGGTACTACGGCGGTGCGGCCGCATCTGGAGGAGACGGCGCGACCTGCAGGCGGCGCTCCGGTGCGAGCAGGGCGGCGGGGAGGTCCGGGGGAGGCGGATTCGGGGCGGCGTCTGCCGGATCTGGCGACGACGAGGCTGGACGGTGATGGGGAGGCCTGCCGGCGGCGAGCCCCGGGACGGCGGCCGCTCGAGGCGAGGCCATGGCGACGGGCGGTGCGGGGCGGTTCGCTGGACGGCGGGGCTGCGCCAGGGAGGCGAGGCTGCAGGATCCTGTCGCGATGGGATCGGCGATTGCCGTCAGTGCTCCGGTGACCACTGCGGCGGGCAAGGGGAGACGAGCGGGGGCACGGGCTCGGCGGGAGCTTGGGTCCGCGGGTGGCTACGAGGACAGGCGGTCACGGGCGTTAACGGCCGGCAAGCGCTTCGCCACGCTGGCACCTAAACGGTGGGGTCGGGCAGTCAGATTCGGGTTTAACCCAGGCAAAGCGAGCAATTTTCACATTTGGTAGTTTTTAGCAACAGATTAGGAAAAAAGCGATAGTTTTTGGCACAAAGTTGTAAAGTGATAGTTCGTAGGCATGATTCGACGAATTGTGGTAATTTTTGGTTAAATACTCCCATAAAGGAGACGCGGTGGAAGCTGATGAGCCAGCTCGTTCCTCAAGCCTCCGGCTCGTCGGCGAGGTTCGCCAACGGCAGCCTGCCGTAAGCGGACTCGTATGGCGCCTCGCTGGAGACGTACGGGCTTATATACAATAAGGAAGCTAACTAGTGTTATAGCTACTGGGTCGTCCCACTACCACGATCTTTGAGGCAACGTGGACTTACGAATCTGGCGAGCGCTAACAGCACGACTGGTCATGTGAGGTCGTACAGCTGCTACATTACACGTGGAACCCATCGAAATCCGCAGCCCTTCACCCGCAGGTACTCCCTCTGTAAACTAATATAAAAATGTTTAGATTACTAAAGTAGTGTTCTAAATGCTCTTATATTAGTTTACGAAGGGAGTACAATACACATCTTGCATGTATCGTAAAACTGACATTGCGCCTGAATTTTCACAAAGTGTGTGTCTGTGTGTTCAGGCGCTGCGCCCGCGCTTGCCCCAGCTCGAAGCTCGGCCAAAGGAAGCTGCTAATCGCCGTGTCCATGGCTGTCGGTTTCATCTTGTCAGTCTAATCTTGTCCTTGTGGTAAATTTGGTAAAATGGCATAGTGATGTATGTAGTGGGTTGTCACTTGTGACTTGTCAGACTGCAATTGTTATAAGCACCTAGTCAACAGTATGTGTGCACGCTTGGGAGGTTGACAAAGTGTGTTGTAGAGCACGCCCTGGATGGCCTAGCTCATCATGGGTGCACTGGTGAGGTGAAGTGGGCAGTGTAAAAGGCCACCCTGCATTTGTGTAGCAGGTTTGCCAGGCAAAATAGAAAAACAAAAAAAGAAGGCACACAAAGCAATGGATGCTGGACTGGAGAAAACCAACCTGTGTCTCTCTCCGTTCTTGGCTCACGCCCTTGCCAGCGTTGATTGATCCAAGCTGTGTGTGCGCAGGTCCACCAAAGGAGAAGGGTGACGAGTGTAGTGGCTAGGACCTGGCATTTGGCGCCAGAGCTAGAGGAAGAAGGTGCAGCGGTGGCGGCGCACAAGAAACGTGGGGAGGAGCAAGCTTTGACAGTAGGAAGCAAGCAGATCAAAGCTGACAAGCATACAACAAAGGATAAAATCCAACGAACAAAGCAAGCACACAACAACAAATGTGTTCCAAGTCAATAGTGCCACAGTGGCTCACAAGCTCACATGCGTACAAGTTGGATAAGTAGCCCTAAAGTTTAGATAATAAGTAGTCAACTAGCCGAGACCTTGAAAGTGGTTTGGCACCATACACTCCAGTTAGGCGAAGGAAGGCCAGGTAGATCATCCGGGACCTTTTACAAAGTCCGGATTAAACGTTGCACCATATACTCCAACAAGTAGTCCAGGTAGAAGATCCTTGAGCTTAGCATCAAGCTGGGGACGCTATCACACACAAAACACACAAAAAGGGTCTGTTATTTATATATACAGCCCCAAAACAAAATAATATAATAATTTGTGATTGGTTAGTTTACCCCGACAGGATCATGCTCGTGATAATGGGATACGGCTATTTTTGCAAAGTGTAAGGCACCCCAAGTATTTGGCTCAAACGCTTGGGCCCACTTATTAATTTTCTGAAAAATCATAATCTCTCTAAAACCAAAATCTGTATTTGGATCAGCAGGATCAACTCGGACTTGCCACCCTTGTGTGTTAATGTTGTTCTGCAACCAATCTTTTTGACGTTGGGTAAAATTTCTTCTAAACAATTCCTTGTACATGCCCTCCCTAGCACCGGAGCCTCCTAGGAATGGATGATTGAGGACATCTTCTTTGCTGCCAAAAATGATTAGAGTTAAACACATATGATGGTCAATGCTAGAAGAATTAGTTGGCTAGTGCATACCATATATTTGTATTAAGGAGGAATTGATGAAAGTGACTTAGTTCAACATCATTTGTCCAGCGGTTCAGAATATTGTGGAATATCATGTCTGCCAAACCTTGCGAAGGCCGCCTAGCATCACCAAGATTCCTTACACGAACATGGGATGGCTTAATTTGCATCATGTCGCCATTGAGACCATAAGTTCCACTAAGGTGCACATCATCTACTGTCATGTTTTTGTCCCATAACCTCTCAAGTAGGTCATACAAATCCCTACCATGATTAAAGAGATAAATTTACATCACTAACAAAATAATAGAATTTAATGTGACAGAACTAATATGAAGCAACTAGCACAACCTCAAGTGCTACATACAAATTCAAATTCCTACAAGAGATAAATTTTCATCACTAACAACATAGCACAATTTAATGTGACAAATCTAATATGAAAAGCCACTAGCAGAACCTCAAGTGCCACATACAAATTCCTAACAGAGATAAATTTGCATCACTAACAAAATAGCACAATTTAGGTAAATTTTCATCACTAACAAAACAGCATAATTTAATGTGACAAATCTAATATGAATACAAGGCAAAGCACATTATAATGGGAGAAACTTATGAGACATAGCAACTTGCACAATCTAAAAGACTAGACTAATGTATGGAGCAAATACAAGTGTACGAGGCAGTGTAAGCAAATACAAGTGTATGAGGCAATGTAAGCAAATATAAACCAGAGAGGATAAAGAGGGGAGGAGGGTTTCCATACCTAATACTATCTTTTAAAATTGTGGGAACGTCAACGGAACCTTGAATACTTAATGAATTTAACCAGGAGTCTACACTTTGGGGGATGTGAGCATAAGCTGTCACAGTTCTTGCAATCTCCCTATTATAGGCGACACCATGGGTCTTAACAATCCCTATATCAATTTCTGGGTTCAGCCCAATTGAGTCTAGCTGATTAAAGGGCAATTCATTCTCAACTAAGAAAGTAGCTGCTAGTTTCTGCACTTCTGTTGAATGAAATCCTTCTTCCGGATTCCCAGCAAAAGCTATTGCTTTATTTGAATAATGTATAAAACCATGTTTTTCTCCAAGTACTCCATTTTGAGAACAACTAAACTCATAGGGCTGAATAAGAGTACCATAGCTTTTAGCACGAAAGTCTCTGGTTTTATCTGTCACGCATCTATGGAATATTTGTTTCTCACTTTGCTGCAATTGTACAGAACAGGTGGGGATGAGCTTATTAGGTTGAGGGGGGAAAAAGGAAAGGAGGAAAAACTTGGATGCAAAGGAATGTTATGCTCTGCTTATACTTACATGGTGTGGTTGTGGCTGATCCACTTCCATTTGGTCCATGCTGAAAAATGAACAAAACAAAGAAATACACATGAGAAACGAAAAACAAAAATAAACAAACCAAAGAACAGGGGAGGGGAAAGAAACATACCTGGGTTTTCTTTTCCTCTCTTCGTCTTCCCGGTGCGAGCCAACAGCCAAGGAGCAGCAGCGGAGCAGCCCGAGCAAACGTGCAGGGAGGGCGGCGGCGGCAGTGGGATCTAGGGTTTAGGTTTTCCTAGGTGGTGGAGTCGGGTGGGGGTGCCTTTGTAAGGCCAATGGCGCAGCCATTCATAACCTGGGTGGGCTCACCTGGTTTGCATGGGCCACATTGTTTGGGCCTGTGCGATTATTTCCCCTTTTGCATTTTCCTTATATTACATTAAGGACTGTGATACAAAAAATGACCCTTATATGGGACTTTTACCCTTTTTTTTTAGGAAAGGCCATCATGGCTAGCTTTATTGAATTAAAACACACTTACATCGTCCACGAGTTCCCTCATCAAAAAATCGGGAGGCTCGTCCAACCAACTAAAAGAGGACTTATTACGATAGCTATGATTAGCTAGCACATGCGCTACATTATTACATGATCGTAAGCAATGCTTAAAGGTGACCTTTCCAATAGATGAACCAATATCTATGCATTCTGCAAATAAGGTTGTAGCTTCATCCCACCATCTTGTTTGTCCAGAGCAGAAATTAATGACTTGAAGGGAATCAGACTCCGCTTCTATCCTACTAAATCCAAGGGAATTAGCGAATAGTAATTCATCTCTCATGGCCATTGCCTCCGTGGTGATAGCATCGGCTACAATAGCAATGAATTTGCACTGAGCCACAATAAAATTTCCCCTGATGTCTCTGAGAATAGCTGCAGTTGCACCAATGCCCTCATGTGCAAAAAAAGTTGCGTCAACATTAAGTTTTATGAATCTTGGGTCCGGTTTCCTCCATTTTGTTTCAGGCAACTCGGTCATTCGGTTAGAGGCATTTTGGAAATTCCTCACAATGGACAGGACTGAGATAGGCCATCTCCATGAGGGTGGGTATGTTCCATTGTGTGTGGCCTGCCTCCTAATCCACCATAGGTACCACGCTCCCACCAAAATGGCCTGTTTAAAATTGATGTTCGGATGCATAGATAGATGACTGTCCATAAGTGACAGTATATGCGCGA
Source organism: Triticum aestivum (assembly GCF_018294505.1). Classification (NCBI taxonomy): domain Eukaryota; kingdom Viridiplantae; phylum Streptophyta; class Magnoliopsida; order Poales; family Poaceae; genus Triticum; species Triticum aestivum. The sequence continues at coordinate 587,236,271 of NC_057799.1, read as the reverse complement.
CAACGATCGATCCCGATCTATCCACTGGCAATGACTGATTCACTAGTTCCAGCAAGCCTAGTCGGTCCCACAAATTCCTTGCATGTGTGCACTGGAATAGAAGATGCTTGATGTCCTCCGCCCCCTGATGGCAGATTGGGCAGGCTCCATTAGACCCGACATGCCTATTAGTGAGGATAGCTCGCAGCGGGATGATTCCTCGTAACACCCTCCATCCAAACACTTGAACTTTATGTGGAACTGGGAGTTTCCAAAGTGTACTCCAGACTGCCAGAGGTGTGGATCCACCAGGGGTCTTCATCCTAGTTGCATGTGCTTGAAAAGTATGCATCCATTGTAAATGGTAAGCTGTGCGAACAGAGAAAATACCAGTCCGGCTTGGTTGCCACGCAATAAAATCATCAAAGGCATGGAGATTGATAGGAATCTGTAGTATTCTGCGGACATCTACAGGATAGAAAATTGTTGGAAATATGCCCTAGAGGCAATAATAAAATGGTTATTATTATATTTCCTTGTTCATGATAATTGTCTATTGTTCATGCTTTAATTGTGTTATCCGGAAATCGTAATACATGTGTGAATACATAGACCATAACATGTCCCTAGTGAGCCTCTAGTTGACTAGCTCGTTGATCAATAGATGGTTACGGTTTCCTGACCATGGACATTGGATGTCATTGATAACGGGAACACATCATTAGGAGAATGATGTGATGGACAAGACCCAATCCTAAGCATAGCACTAGATCGTGTAGTTCGTTTGCTAAAGCTTTTCTAATGTCAAGTATCATTTCCTTAGACCATGAGATCGTGCAACTCCCGAATACCGTAGGAATGCTTTGGGTGTACCAAACGTCACAACGTAACTGGGTGGCTATAAAGGTGCACTACAGGTATCTCCGAAAGTGTCTGTTGGGTTGGCTCGGATCGAGACTGGGATTTGTCACTCCGTATGACGGAGAGGTATCTCTGGGCCCACTCGGTATTGCATCATCATAATGAGCTCAATGTGACTAAGTAGTTAATCACGGGATCATGCATTACGGAACGAGTAAAGTGACTTGCCGGTAACGAGATTGAACGAGGTATTGGGATACGACGATCGAATCTCGGGCAAGTAAAGTACCGATTGATAAAGGGAATTGTATACAGGATTGCTTGAATCCTCGACATCGTGGTTCATCCGATGAGATCATCGTGGAACATGTGGGAGCCAACATGGGTATCCAGATCCCGCTGTTGGTTATTGGCTAGAGAGGTGTCTCGGTCATGTCTGCATGATTCCCGAACCCGTAGGGTCTACACACTTAAGGTTCGATGACGCTAGGGTTATAAGGAAGGTTTGTATGTGATTACCGAATGTTGTTCGGAGTCCCGGATGAGATCCCGGACGTCACGAGGAGTTCCGGAATGGTCCGAAGGTAAAAATTTATATATGGGAAGTCACCATACGGTCACCGGAAATATTCGGGGGTATACCGGTATTGTACCGGGACCACCGGAGGGGTTCCGGGGGTCCACCGGGAGGGTCCACCTGCCCCGGAGGGCCTTATGGGCTGTAGGTGGAAGGGAACCAGCCCTTAGTGGGCTGGGCGCCAACCCCCCTAGGGCCCATGCGCCTAGGGTTTGGGGGGAACCCTAAAGGGGGGCGCCCCCCTTGCTTGGGGGGCAAGCTCCCTCCCCCCTTGGCCGCCGCCCCCCCTCTAGATCTCATCTAAAGGGGCCGGCCCCCTTCCCCCTTCTCCCTATAAATAGAGGGGTGAGGGGAGGGCTGCAGGACGACATCCAAGGCGCAGCCCCTCCCCTCCCCAACACCTCTCCTCCTCCGCGTGTGCTTGGCGAAGCCCTGCCGGAGAACTGTCACTCCACCACCACCACGTCGTCGTGCTGCTGTTGGAGCCTTCTTCCTCAACCTCTCCCTCCTCCTTGCTGGATCAAGGCGTGGGAGACGTCACCGCTCCGTACGTGTGTTGAACGCGGAGGTGCCGTCCGTTCGGCGCTTGGATCATCGGTGATTTGGATCACGACGAGTACGACTCCATCAACCCCGTTCTCTTGAACGCTTCCGCTCGCGATCTGCAAGGGTATGTAGATGCACTCCTCCCCTCTCGTTGCTAGTAAAATCCATAGATTGATCTTGGTGATGCGTAGAAAATTTTAATTTCTGCTACGATCCCCAACAAAAATATGTTGTAGTAAGTCCTCATCCCAAGTGCCCGTCATAGGATCAATTAACTCACACACACCCGTGTCAACACTGTTTGGCCCCGAGGAGTGATAATCTTCAAATCAGAACTAGCTGGGATCCAAGGATCCTTCCATATATTCACTTCTTCCCCGGCCCCAATTCTCCAAATATACCCTTTCTTAAAAGTTTCCAGTCCCTTAAGGATACTTTGCCAAGTAAAGGATGACCCATTTTTTGGAGTACCAGTAAGAATGCTTCCATTAGGATAATATTTAGCTTTTAAAACTCTCGCCACCAAAGAATCTGGATCAGTGACAGTCTCCAGCACTGTTTAGCGAACATAGCTAGATTAAAAGAATATAGGTCTTTGAAGCCCATACCTCCTTCACTTTTTGGAACACAGAGTTTCCACCATGCCATCCAGTGCATTCTCCTATGATCTACATCATCACCCCACCAAAAACTGGGCAATAATATCTGTAATTTCTTTGCATATCCTCTTGGGCAAACTGAAAATAGACATAGCAAAAACAGGGATAGCTTGTGCCACCGCCTTTAACAATTTTTTTTGCCCCCAATAGACAATTGTTTTTCCATCCATCCTAGTATTCTCTCCTTAATTCTTTCAACAAAATGCCTGAAACAATCACTCTTATCTGCACCAACTATAGCTGGTAGCCCGAGATATTTATCTGAAAGAGCTTCGGTGTCTATATGAAGAATTTGGCTAATTTCTGCCTTAGACACCACACTAGTATTAGGACTGAAAAATATACTTGATTTAGCCAGACTCACCATTTGCCCTGAACTTGCACAATAGGTATCCAGTACTTGTTGTAAGGAAGTTGCATTTAACACATCTGCTCTCATGAGAATTAGAGAATCATTAGCAAATAAAAGGTGTGATACTGATGGTGCATTCCTGCACACTCTAATTCCCTCCATGCCACCAACTTCTTCTTCATACTGCAACATACTAGATAATCCTTCTCCACAAATGAGGAATAAATATGGGGAGAGAGGGTCCCCCTGTCTAATTCCCCTAGAAGGGGTAAAAATATCAGTTTCTTGAGAGTTGAATCTTACTTTATACCTCACTGATGAAACACAGGACATAATCATTTCAATCCAGATGTCATGAAATCCAAGTTTTTCCATCATGCTTCTCAAGAAAATCCACTCCACACGGTCATAAGCTTTGTGCATATCCAGCTTCACAGCACATAGTCCTGACTGCCCTGATCTCTTATTCTTTATTTTATGGACACACTCGTACACAATAAGAACATTATCTGTGATTAGTCTCCCAGGGACAAAGGCACTCTGAGTGGGAGAGATAATTTCCGGCAATATTCCCTTTAGTCTGGCCGCCAGCATCTTAGAAATTATTTTGTACAGTACATTACACAAACTTATGGGTCTGTATTGTGTAATTAACTCAGGAGAATCAGTTTTGGGAATAAGAACTATGCACGTATCATTCCACTCTGCAGGAATTTGTCTTGAGTTTATGGCAAAAAGAACCTCTTGGGATATGTCCTCTCCAATTATATGCCAAAATTTCTTGAAGAAAATAGCATGTAAACCATCATGCCCAGGTGCTTTAAGACCACCAATACTAAAAACGGCCTTACGCACATCATCATGAGTATAAGGGGCCATCAACATCTTATTCATTTGTTCAGTTACCTTACGTTGAACTTTATGGATAATAGATGGATCAACATGGTTCACCTCAGACGTGAACAAGTTATTAAAATAATTCCGAATATGCGGTTTAAGAGCATCTGTACCTTCCATCTCATTGCCATTGCCATCTTTAAGCCTCTTAATAAGGTTTCTCTTTCGTCTAGCAATTGCATAGGCCTGAAAAAATCCCGTATTACGATCACCACTCTTCAGCCATTCCGCTCTAGATCGCTGCATGTAGTGTATTTCCTCCAGTTCAAGTAAATATTCAATTAGCTCGGATAACTCCTTTCTTTTCTCTTCTGAATCATCATTGATTGGTCCGGTCATGATTTTCTTGAGATCTTTCTGTGCCTTCCTAAGCCTTTTCTTTGGTTTCTTAAGAACTCTCTTGTCCCAATTATGGAAAGAATTATGCATATTGTTTAACTTCTCCTGGACAGTAGCAAGGGCTGGGTTAGACCCCGCCAAGTTCCATGCCTCTTGCACTATATCTGAGAACTCATGTTCCCGTAACCAGCGCGCTTCAAAACGCCTAGTGTTTCCACTACTGCCTTCAACATGAGTAAAATATTCTGTGTCCACACAGAGTGGACGGTGGTCAGAATGGTTATAGTGCATATTCTGTAGCGCAGCCGCTGGAAACATGTTTGCGCAGCCATCATTGATCAATCCTCGATCAAGTCTCTCCCGTATACGCCCCCTCTGCCAAGTAAATCGATCCCCAATGTAGCCCAAATCCCTCAGGCCACAGTCATCAATGGCATTCTGGAACGCTTCCATGTATTGAGGTGGCCTAGGATTTCCCCCTTCTTTCTCACTGAGGAATTGGATTTCATTCAGATCCCCTACCAGTAGCCATGGTAGATTATTACTCTCACAACCACAATTACCAGACCGAATAACCAACACACCAAATCTTCTCTGTTGTTAATTGGATGGAAATCAAAGATTTTAACCTTTGTACTACTGTCTTGGTACATAGAAAAGTGAATTCTTTGTTTTTCTTTTGTGCATCATTGATGCCGCACTTTATGTGTAAGTTCATGGAGGAACTTCTCTGTAAAAAAAAAATCGAAGTATCTTAGCACATATGGCTTTATAGAGTGTGTTCACATGTGTACGTGGCGTATTTCCTTTTTGCTTGAATTTGAACGAATGATCTACTTTAAGAAAAGGGTGAAGAGAGATGAAACCCGGAAATTGGCTATGCCTCCTAGGTGCATATGCACCCATTGTCTAAATACACATTTTGAAAAGTTGAAAAATTCCGAACAAAAATCCCGCGTGTATATCCGGACATTCTATGTGCGTGCACAAAGTTTTCGGTGAAAAAACGAGGTTTTTTGTGGCTTGTGTAAAAAAGACAATTTCGGGTGCTCCATTATAACTATTCACGAGGCATTTCTTTATCTTTTTTACACAAGCCACAAAAAACGTCGTTTTTCATCGAAACTTTGTGCACGCACATATAATGTCCGGATATACCCGCAGGATTTTTGTTCCGAATTTTTCATCTTTTCAAAATGTGTATTTAAACAATGGGTGCATATGCACCTAGGAGCCAAGACACCGCGTCTGATGAAACCGGCATACGTTGCGTGTATCACCATGTTATTTACAAAAGAAGTCACCGGGTTGTGTTTCAACAACTTCTTTCCCACCGAGTCAAAGTTATCACAGTGTTTGCACGTAAGTTATCAAGTCTACTATCTGGTGTGCGAGGTAGATATATCGATGTATTAGAGGACAATAAAGCTGATGTCATCTTAAATTCTCTCTATTTCAGAAGTTCAAAATATTTTGTAGCTCAAATCGTCGTTCCGATGCAAAAGGCCGTTTTTACATGAAAGATTCGTCGCGACAAGATCTTTGAAACTAGATCTCAAGTTGGTATATAAGTTATCGTGATATCTTCACACAAGTTACCGGGCGCATAAAATGGTTCCCCCATCCTTCTCCACATACACATATATGTATGCACTAGAGGACAACAAAACTGATGTCATCTTAAATCTCCCTATTTAAAAGTTCAAAAAAGAATTGTAGATCAAACCATTGGACCGATGCAAAAATTGTTTTCACATAAAAGATTCGTTGCGACCAGATCTTTGAAACTACATCCCATATTTTTATGTTCCAATAACTTTTTTTCTGCTCAAAGTTAGCGCGCTTGGGCTACATATGTTACCACGCTTCTGGTATGTAAGTTATCGTGGTATTTTCACATGAGGTTTACCTTTTTAACAACTTTTTTCCATTGGTCAATGTTGTCGCGGTGGTTTTATTTAAGTTATCGGGAATTCGGTTCGTATATTACCATATTATTTTCACATCAGTTCGTATAAACCATGCTATTTTCACATAAGTTATCGGGGTATGTTTTTCAACAATTTTCCCCTCCTTGGTCAAAGTTACCGTGGTGTTTGTGCGTAAGTTATCGGATTTGTGGTTCGTATATTACCGTATTATTTTCACATAAGTTACCAGGTATTTTTTTTAGGGAAAAGTCCATTTTAAACCTTGAACTTGTAGACCGTAGCTAAATCGAACCCCCAACTCCGAATCCTGGTCGTTGGCACCACGAACTTATCAATCCCGGTCCAGATCGAACCTTAAGCTGTTTTTCACGTAAAAAAGTACGAAGTTGAAAAATGTTCAACATATATTTAAGAGAAAAATGTTCATGTATTTAAAAACGAAATATGATAATAAAATAGAGAAAGGAAAATAAAAAAGAAACAAATAAAAACAAGTATGTAAATAAAATGCCTGAGGAAATTATAAATTAAAAATAAACAAAATGGGATATAAGATGATAATAGAAATTACAGAAACAGAAAATCAAAAGAGAAAAAAAAGATCTAGGCACTAGACCATTGCCAGAACGACATTTTCAAAAAAACTAGCTTAGGTTTGCTATGCAAGTGGGCACGAGTACGAAAAGAATCAGTTACTGGGTGGCCCGCATGAGACTACGGGTGTTTTTTAAAATTCGTGAACATCTTTCAAACTTGTGATTTTTTGTTAAATCATGTAAACTAATTCAACAAATATTTTTTGACTTTGCCAACATGTTTCGAGTTTGTCGATATTTGTTCAACTTCGCAAACAATTGTCAATCTCACGTAATTTTTTAGAACAATTTTATATTTGCGAACATTTTTTGAGTTCGTGAGAATTTTTTCATTTTTTAGTTCGTGATATTTTTTTCAAATTCGTGAACAGTTTTTGAAATTCAAAACATTTTTGGTGTTCACGATTTTTTTTCAAATGCAAGAAACCTTTTCAATTTTGCGACAATTTTTTAGTTTGTGAAATTTCCAAACTCCTGGAGATTTTTTAAATTTAAGAATATTTTTGATTTCCGCTTTTTTCCTGATTTGCGAACATTTTTTAGTTCATGGACATTTTTCCATACTATTTTTTAGGCTGGCCCGCCCACCAAAGAAGCAAACTGAGAGATGCAATCCCAGGATCGTCGCTTTCCCGGTGCGCCAAATAGCTCCAGGGTTCAATTTAGACCGGGATTGATAAGTTCAGAGTGCCAACGACCGGGATTTGAAGTTGAGGGTTCGATTTAGCTAGGCTCTACAAATTCAAGGTTTAAAATGGACTTTTTCCTTTTTTTAACAACTTTTTCCTTCCTTGGTCAAAGTTATCATGGTGTATGTATGTAAGTTATCACGTATGTGGTTCATATATTGCCATGCTATTTTCACATAAGTTAGCAAGGTATATTTTTCAACATTTTTTTCTAAATTAGTTGTGTTGTGCTTATATTATCATGTTGTTTACACAGAAATTATCGGGGTACGTTTTTAACAACCTTTTTCCTGGATAATTTTTTTACCAAAGTGTTTGTATGTAAGTTATCGGTTATATGGTGCTTATATTACCATGTTATTTACACAGAAATTATCGGGGGCACGTTTTTAACAACACTTCCCCTTGGGTCAAAGTTACCTCGGTGTTTATATGCAAGTTATCAAGTCCGCGGAGCATAGAATATCATGTTATTTATACGTAAGTTAACGGGGTTATCTTTTACAACAAAATTTCCCCCGGCTCAAATTTACCATGGGATTTGTGCGTAAGTTATCGGGTCTACAGTACGTATGTTACCATGCTATTTACATAGAAAATTACGGTGCATGTGTTTTCAACAACTTTTTCTAGGGTTAAAAAATGTTAATATGGTGTTTGTACTTGAATTATCAACTCTGAGGTCCGTAATTTACCATGCTATTTACATTTGCATTAGTCTTAACTTGTTCAAAAGCAAAAGAAAACATCCGTACAAGACTACTTACGTGTATAAGATAGCTTAAAGAGACATGAATTCACTCGTACCTAGCTAGGTTAACTTGTAGGCTGTAGGACTGCGGAACATCCAGAATGACTCAATTCATAGGCATGACTCTCTCCCCCTTGGATCGCATGGTTTAGAAGGCTTGGACACCTTCAAAGATTAAGTTTTTTGCTTGGTTGGTGTTGCAAGATAGGATTTGGATCGCCGATCGCTTGGAGCGACGAGGTTGGCCAAATTGTGGCCATTGCAAGCTTTGCAATAGGGAACAAGAATCGGAAGCCTATCTTTTCTTTAAGTGCCGCTACACGATTCGGCTATGTGAGTCTCTCATTGAGAAGCTTGGTCTCGCGGACATGGATACATCCCGACTGGCTCATGTATGATTCCGTCTACGAGTGGTGGGACAAGAGAACCGACAACCGCAACCCTAACCGGCGAGCTATGACCTCTCTCACCATGCTCGTCTCGTGGACCATTTGGAATGAAAGAAATGCACGGGTGTTCCGCCACAAGAGTGCGCCACCGACCATCCTACTCACCGCTTGTCGAGGAGGCCAAGCTTTGGATGGCCGCAGGCGCAAAGAAATTAGAGAATATTTTTCAGGGCGAGTAATTGTCATGCTGAAATTGTGTGGGCGTGCTTTAAACCTCTAAAATCTATTATCTCCTTATTTAATAGACGAGGCAAATCTTATGGCTCCATGATCCCCATTACCTACTGTTTCTTTTTTTACCACTCACAGCAGTTCAAGAACGAGCATGTCAAAAAAAAAAAAGAGAGAGAGAGATAGAGAGATACAAAGGGGAGCTTGTGTGCACTGTCCCTGCTCCCTAGTACTATCTGCTGGGGACGAACTGGTAGTAGCCGCAACACTGGAAGCATCAGCCACAAGAGAGAAAAGAGAGAGGAGCGTAGCATCCTTGTCTAGCCGGGACCTCTCCCGAGCACCAACAGGAGGATGCACACGCAGCGCTGGGACCTCTTCAGGCCGAAGCAGGACTGCAGCCACGCCATGGTGGCGGGCGGCGGCGCAAATAGCATCAGTGGGAAGTTGAGTCGGTGCGCAAAAGCCAGCGTGGCCAATAGAGGAGGCCGGGGAGGCACGACGCGCAGAGGCCGGCGCGGCCATAGCCATAGGTGGCCGGTGCAGCACATACAGAAATATGAAACTTCACTGCCTTACTTGGAAAGCTAAGCAGGTTATTGACCCACTAATCTTACCTTCCCTCAAACCTTGCACTGAAAAGAGCAGATCCCAGAAAAAAGGATAGCGAATGATCGATTCACCATTGATAGCATTAACCCTAAAAGTATCGGGTACAAACAAGCCTCCATACGCTTTACCCTCCATACAAACAATTTTGCTAGAGTAAACCAAACCACAGACGTCCCCACTTTAGTCAAACCAAAGACGTCCCTAAACAAGATAGAGTAATAGAGACAATATGACGTAAGGCTCTATATGTCAACACCATAATAATAACTCTAATTAATTAGAGAGGATACATGCAGTTTCCAACAAACCCACAGCCCACACACGTTAGTTCGACATAAAACAGAGTTTCCAACAGTTAACCGACACACTTTAGTTGACTGGATCAAAATAAAGCACACCGTCCTTCCTCTCCCAATGATTACTCCCTCTGTAAAGTAATATAAGAGCATTTAGATCACTAAAGTAGTGATCTAAACGCTCTTATATTTGTTTAAGGAGGGCGTATTTGCTTCGTGCACCGATCGAATCAACGCCTCTGACCAAACCCCCACTCTAGGAGAAAGCTGAGACAAGGCATCAACTAGCGCTTTCATGGTCCTTGTGTCCCTGGCTGTCATGGTCCTAGTCCTTCTGGACCTTCTGTCACTGTCCCTAAAAGAAAGAAAGAAAAATCAATCAGTCAACGAGTATAAACAGTGCTTATGTGACCGACCAAGAAAAAACAAGGCATCTGTTACCTTCTCTTTCTCTCCTTTTCAGTGAAGTCAAGTAGAGCCATTCCTACCTTGAATCCAGACTTTGGGTCGGTTATACCCCCTAATATGCCATGGTAGGCCTTAGATATCGCCTCTCTAACCTTGTTACTATGATCCCCAAGAGGATCCTGATCGAGTTGAGCAACCTTTTCCATAACTATAAGCTTTTCCATAACTGGAGGCAGGTACTTCTCAAATTTTTCACCAATAGCAAGAGCAATCTGTCCAATGCTTGATAGAATTGGAGGTTGAAGTGTCGATTCTCCCATACCTTGATACAAAACTTCCATAATATGATCAAAGCATGGCACCACTTCTTCCTCTTTTCCCTCTTTTCCCAAGACATGGCATATATCACATATCACTTCTAAATAAAGTGGAGAGAGTCGCTTCACACTGAAATATTGTAGCACCGTAGGCATGTGTTGTCCAAAATCAGCACCAATGGCATGAGCAAGAGCACCAATGGCAAGGGCTGCTCCATTTCGTGCACTTGTACTCTCACGGGTTAAGAGAGGGCACAACAACATCAACACACATTTAGCAGACCCCTTGAGTGTACTTCCAAGCTTGTGGATCAAGACTTCAACTAGACCACACAGCAAGACCTCAAGTTGGTTCTTCCTCTGAACAGATGAAACTGCACCATGACCATTAAGCACAATGTTGAATCTCCTCATAATATGAGACATCAAGCCTATAACAGCCCGGCGAACTTGTAAGTCCCCAGTGTCACTAACTCTCACAATCTCACTCAAAGCTTTATAAGGAGATGGAAGAAGGCAAAAAGGGGTCTCCCTAGCCAGATCCGAAGCACAAAGAAGAGCATCAATAAGAGGCTTAACAGAAGGTGAAAGCTCACATGAGTTTGATTTTGACCTTGACTTTGCATCTTCTGCATAACCTCTTGCAAGAAAATATAGAGCTCCATGCACTTCAACGGACACTTCAGGGACATCTTTGCTCCTTTCTATCAAGAGCTTCATGATCCGATCCAGGACTACCACCTCATTTCTCACGATTCTATGTGCACCAACAAGCTTAAACAGCCGCCCAAGTGTCCAGGCAGCCCTGCCTCTTACACCTTCCTCCGGATGGTCCATCAAGACAAGCAATAAATGAACTAGAGGAGCAAGTTGCTTGACCGAGGGACCTTCCAGGATAAAACCTAATGGAGACAATGCTGCTATCTTATGTGGCCCATTCAAGTTCTCCTTGACAAAATGCATCACAAGGGGGACAACTCCACCCTTCATAATTCTAGCTGCAAGGCCTAGGCATGTCATGGAAATGCCTTGTAGAGTCTCATCTTCCTCTTCGTCTTGTTCCAAAATGTCTTCAAGGTTTACTCCCTCTTGTTCCACATTTTCATCTCCCTCTTCTTCTTGTTCCCCCGTCATGGAAATGTCTCCCTCGTCTCCCTGTTTCCAAATGTCCTCCTGTTTTAAATCTCCCTGTTCTTTGTTTAAGTAAGTTTGTAGGAGAAGTGGAACAAATGAACAGAGAGGACCAATAAAGCTAGATGCCTCTTCTTCATCATCATCTTCTTTTTCTTTTTCTTCTTCTTCTTCCTCCTCTTCCTCTTCCTCTTCCCAACCAATCTCTTCTTGGAAAACAGTGATCCACAACTTAATACATTGGAATTTAAGTGATTCCACATCTCCTTCCAAAGCTTGGGATGTAAGACTCATCATGATCTCCTTGTAAGGTTCTAATATGGTATGACAAGTGTGTGCAATTGCAACAAGGCACTCAAATGCTGCCTCTTTGATCTCTGCTCCAGAATTTATCCTGCCTGCCACTTCACAAACTGCCACTACAGAATTCCTCCAAGCATGGTCTTCAAACTTGGTAAACTCAAGAATGTTGAGTAAAGCTTTAAGGGCTGTGAGATGGACTTGAGAATCTAGCATCTGGTTATTCAGTGCACTGATGACACTACCCATAACAACATCCACTTGATCCCCCTTGACAACTTTAGGGATCTTCGCCTCAAAGATATACTGGAGCACCTCTAGAGTTGCTTGCTTTAGTGAAGAAGATGAACTTGCCATGTTGTCCACTAATTTACCAACAAGGTCCAGCCATTGATTCCGGGGTATCTCCATGCATGCAACCCTCGCAATAACTTTTGCAATAACTTTTGATGAGGGGTGCCTTGAATGAGATTGCCTTGAATCAAATTCTAGTGTCATGAGCAACTTATTCTTAATCTCTGATCGGATAGAGGGATCCAGGCTGAGCCATTTTATACAAAGTAGATCCTTGTGTGCATCCTTGAGTGCAGGATCCTTTGAGTCCAAGGAGTTCTTAAGGGTGATGGCAGCAAGTGCCCTAGACTCTTCTGGAATCCCCTCCCTCAAAAGCTCAGATGATAAATATAGGAGGAAGTTGGGAAGATCAAGATTTTGGAGCCGCTTTAGCATGTCTTCTCCTATTGACCTTATGTTGTTGTCTGGGTGTGACGCATGTGCAAGAGCATCACTCACATCAATTGATTCATCCATATCAACTTTCTTGGGCAAGTCCCCTGGCAAACATCAACGATAGAAAGAAACAAATTAACCACCAAAAATAAGGTATGTCAGAACCAAATAAATGGATGGAGGACTAATTGTTATATTACTTATAACATATATAACCAGTTGGAAGAAGAAATAAATAATTTACATTAGGAGGAGCCTTGAAGTCACAACTAAATACTAAGACTAAAATAACTAAAATAGTAGGACCAAAATATTAGCAGGAGAAAATCACAAGAAAACTAGTAACCGTAGTCAAAAGGAGGAAACTTGAAGAACAAAATTTACAAGAAAAATTCATAGTTAAGTCATATACATCCCAAGACATGAAACAAAGAAAACACTGACCAACATCATTCTTAATAATATATAAACTAGAAAAAACAAATAAAATAATCGTCATTCTTGATAGTATAAAGATAGATATTATCCCTTACTAATAACCATAGCCTACAACAAAAACAAAAAACTAGGCGCAAATTTACAGCAAAGCTTCCAGCACAAAGGGCTATAATACTACCATGAAGTACAGTGTAAATACAAAATGAATCAAGTCATAATTAGTACTACAAAACAAAGATAGAGAGAGGGCCATTATGCCTTTTATAGCAAAAATTGATGGATAAATGCCTATATCTATGAAACTTAATATAAAACATATCTTAAGGCAAAAAAAAATGGACTGGGCTAGTTCTAGTTCCAAAGGGTAGTGCCTGGACATCCTCTAACTAAGATCAAAAACTAATAATCCAAGAGTGGGCAATAAAAGCTACACCAAAATATCATCCAACTATGATTAATCAAGAGCTAATAATCCAAGAGGGGGAGAATGAGGGACCTTAAGAGGAACCTCAACGTGAGGAGAGAAAAAACAGGTCAACTATCCCCAGAACCAAAAGAGCATAACCACCTCCCTAAAGCAACAACAAATCAACCTTCCCTAGATTGTTGTTGCTGGTCACTTGCGGTCATATGGGATCATCACTGTCAAAACTTATGCTTCTTAGAAGACCTAGCCTTGCAATTAGAGATGAGAGTGGTGAGGGGCTAGCCAGCCGGCGACTAGAGTTAGGGATCCAGTAGATCTTACCAGCAAAAAGAGGAAGCCGGCCGTTTCTACTCGTGCGCCTCCGCTAGCTCGGGAGTTCGATGGCTGTGCGGACAGTAGCTCAGGAGCTTGCGGCGGCGAGCGGATGTCCAAGGGAAGCCCTAAATAAATTCTACGGAGTCTCTCTCAGTCATGTTCCAAGCCGTTGGATGGTGTTGCCTTAAGATTCGCGAAGCGCTGCCGGCTTTCGCTTTCGGCCTGTTTAGGGATGCGTGATGGGCTGGATGCGAGGGAGGGCTGGTGGGCTTTTCCCACCGGGCAATCTGGGACAGGCTCTTGTCATGGATCCCCTGTTTAAAGAAAAACGCTCTTGTCATGGACCAGCCCTAGTAGAATGCACGTGCAACTGTAGTATAGTTTTTCCCCCTCAAATCTCTATAAGACCTTGTTTGGTTTCAAGGGATCCTCCCGGGATCCCCGTCATTTCCCTGGGTGGGGATGCCGCGAGTAAATTCCTCCCTGGTTGTGTGGGAGGTGCATTTGGTGTCAACAAGGAAAGACCTTTCCATCCCCGATCCACCCCGATTTTCCGGGTAGAAAACCATCACCTCGTCACGTCGGGAGACTTCTCCCCGTTCTCCTCACGACGCACCGCTCGTGACGTTTTGGAATTGAGCGAGGCCTGTTGTCTGTAGAGCCGCAGGCGCGCAACTCGGTCTGGGTGCTGGTTCACCTCTCCACCAATTAATGATAGCTGCATGCTTTCACAGCACATAGCGGAAGGCCGCATCAAGTGGGTAGGAAAGAAGATGGTACTGTCCCCGGCTCTCCCAAAGGCTCGTGTGAATTTTTCACGGGTTTCTTGTTTTGTCAAGAATATTCCACCGAGGGCGTCATTTCCCTGGAAATATCTCCTTCAGCATCCAAATAAGGCCTAATTGGTTCAAATTCCCCCTCAAGTCCAAAACCGGATTAATCACCCCCTCAAATTTGTTATACCGGATCAACCAAGCCCCAAGGTGGTATTGGACATGATTTAAGGTGGTTTTGAGTTATTGATGCTGACTGGACATATAAAAGTCAACTCCGATGAGTCGCCCCCACCAGTCATCCTCCTCTCCGGCGGGGTCTGGCCGGTGAGCCCCAGGCCGCATGACGCGGTGCCCTCCACCATGCGCGGCCTCCCGTCTGGGTCAAGCTCGAAGAGCTTGGCGGCCGCCTTGGCCTAGGCCGTCTCGTGACGCTTCTTGTTGGCCGTCCGCTCCACCTCATAATCTCCTATGACCGGCCGCCACGGTGGCAGTACTAACCTTCGACTACGTGGTCGGGGAGGAGATCACGAGCCACGGCGCGCGGACCCGCCTCTGCCTGCGCGCAGGAGTACAAGCGGCGCCCAAACGCCGGCAGCTTCCCGAGCGCGCACACACCGACGATATCCGTCGGCGTTTTCTGCGGCAGCCCCGGGGCAGTGCAGTACGAGCACCTGCCAGTCCGGGAGAAGCACGACCTCAGTCTCTGGCAGCAAAGATCGTGAATTTTGGCCGCCGCCGGCGTGGTGGACGCAGTAGTCCGCGGACGGCGAAGAGGCGGGCGTACAGCCGACGTGGCAGGGCGAGCTGCAGCGCGCGGCCGCGACGAGCAGCCCCGCGGGGTCGAGGCGGCTGAAGCAGAGGACTTCTGCGAGAGACATGGTGATGCCACGACCGGCAATGAGCGCGCGACACTGCGTGACGGCATGTCGCCGGCGCGCGTGCAGCTGGGCAGGCAAGCTGCTTATTGCCGGCGCGCGTGCAGCTGGGCCGGCAAGCTGCTTATTGCTGGCGCGGATGCATGACCAGTATGGATAGACCGACGACATGTGTCCCTGGCGTACAAGGCCCTTGAAAATGTCAGCGGCGCCGTACGCACAGGCCTCGATTCCACATGGCAGAAGGGCGCATCTATTGACCAAACCAAAATTTCATACACAATGACGCATCGTGTAAGTTCTTTACAGTGATTTCCGTTGCCAACCAGTTAATCCGGTCCTCGAACCATCCTACTACTAGTCTATCAAAGAAGAAGAAACATACTACGTACTACCACCGATCCCAAACGCGGACCATGACATGAGATTAATCAGTCGATCCGACCAGCCAGCCGGCGCCCGGTCATCATCATCTCAGGCGGCGGGGACGGCGAGGACGGCGAGGAGGTCGAGCGCCGAGTGGCGAGGTGCTCGTCTTCGCCAAGGGAGTCAACTCGCGACAAGGCGTGAACCGCGTGGCCTTTGACATCTAGTGCGTACGTACTACCGACATGGAAAGTAAGAAGAGAGAAAATAGAAGCAAAACCACTTTCAATTCTCTCCAAAACCACCTAGGGTGAGATTTATACGGTTTTGCAAAGTTTAGGGGGAAAATAATCCGGTTTTGAAGTTGAGGGGGTTATTGATCCATTAAGGAGGATTTGAAGGGGAAAACTATACTTTCTTTTTTGAAAAATAATTAAGATGCTACCTACCAGTGGCAGAGCTTGGGCCACATCTTAGGAGGGGCAATGGGCTTGAGGAGGGGGGGGGGGGGGGGGGGGGGGGCAGGCTTTGCCCATATTTCATTGATTCTCTGATTAATTTACTCAGGATCCTCTATAACACTAAACTCCTTAATTTTAAAGACCTCACAGCTAGTTGAGGTGTTCAATTCAAATTGGGTCACCCGATTTTGACTGGGTCAACAATTTTTCAATGCTTTCTCGTTCAATTGTTTTATACAATACATTATGCTTCCTAATTTTTAAGGTCTCACAATTAATTGAGGTCTTCAATTGAAAATTGAGTCACTCAATTTTCACTGGATTAACAATTTCTCAAGGAGCTCTCCCATCCAATTACTTCAATTCACTATTGTTCCCTAATTTTGAGGGTCTTCAATTAGATTGAGGTATCCTATAAAAATATATGAACCCCACGCACCCTCCCACCACCTAGAAAAGAAAACGTCGCCATGTGATACTGTATCGCCAATATAGTACATGCAACTACCGCGGATTTTTTTTCCACATAAATATGGGTCTCTTAGCGGATCACACGGAATCACATCGAGTAAGGCCCCCCAAATCATCAGATTGTAAAAAAACACTTCATCATCTCCCCGCCCCGCCAAACTAAATATTCCATCAATTCCAAAACATAGGTTCCGATGGCAGCCGTTGACTGGTCAACAGAGCCCGTGTGTCCCGATGGCAGCGACACCGGTAGGGCCATGTGGCGGCCAGGTCAGCAGACGGCGCCGAAGAGGCGCCAGCTACCTCGCCGGAATCCGCTATGACCACTGGTTCGGGGCGTTTTCGGGCCCGTTCGAAAGCGCGCGACGCGATGAGTCGAGTAGTTGTAACGACTCCTCAAGGGGCAGCCAGAATCGGTGGTGGTGGCGAGTGGAGGCGGACGCAGTGGTGGCTGCCGGGGCAGGCGCGACAGCGAGTGGCGAGCGAGGCTAGACGCGGCGAGGCCGTGCGCAAGCGCGGGATAGAGACCGCCGCGGCAAGCGAGCGCGGGGCCAAGGGCGCGCAGCTGGGTGCGGGCGGCTGCAGGGGGCCGCGGGGTGGTTCTAGGCGCGCGGGACTTAGCGGGCGCGGCCACGGGCGTCGGGGCGATCACGGGGGGGGGGGGGGGGGAGTGGAGGGGGGCACGAGACACGGGCGGTTGATACGTCTCCATCGTATCTACTTTTCTGAACTCTTTTGCCCTCGTTTTGGACTCTAACTTGCATGATTTGGATGGAACTAATCCGGACCGACGCTGTTTTCAGCAGAATTGTCATGGTGTTGTGCAGAAATAAAAGTTCTCGGATTGAACTAAAAATTTATGGAGAATTTTTGTGGAATATACAAAAAATATTGGCGCAAGAATTAACCAGAGGGGGTGCCCCCCCGGGGCGCGCCTAGAGGGCTTGTGGGCCCCTGGACCTCCTCCGACCCTAACTCCAACTCTATATAACCCTATTCGAGGAGAAAAAAATCAGAGAGAAGGATTCATCGCGTTTTATGATACGGAGCCGCTGGCGCCTCCTGTTCTTCACTGGGAGGGCTGATCTGGAGTCCGTTCGGGGCTCCGGAGAGGGTGATTCATCGCCATAATCATCACCAATTTCATAATGCTCACCGCCGTGCGTGAGTAATTCCATCGTAGGCTTGCTGGACGGTGATGGGTTGGATGAGATTTATCATGTAATCGAGTTAGTTTTGTTAGGGTTTGATTCCTAGTATCCACTATGTTCTGGGATTGATGTTGCTATGACTTTGCTATGCTTAATGCTTGTCACTAGGGCTCGAGTGCCATGATTTCAGATCTCTACCTATTATGTTTTCATGAATATATTTGTGTTCTTGATCCTATCTTGCAAGTTTTAGACACCTATTACAAATTATGATCCGCATACCCCAAGGTGACAATAATTGGGATTCTTTCCTGTGATTACCGTAGTTTGAGGAGTTCATGTATTCACTAAGTGCTAATGCTTTGTTTCGGTTCTCTATTAAAAGGAGGCCTTAATATCCTTTAGTTTCCATTAGGACCCCACTGCCACGGGAGGGTAGGACAAAAGATGTCATGCAAGTTCTTTTCCATAAGCACGTATGACTATATACGGAATACATGCCTACATTATATTGATGAATTGGAGCTAGTTCTGTGTCACCCTAGGTTATGACTGCTACATGATGAATATCATCCAATACAATTATCATTGCCAGTCCATTGCCTACGAGCTTTTCACATATTGATCTTTGCTAAGTTACTTTGCCGCTGCTGCTGTTACAATCACTACAAACTGCTAGTGTTACTTTTGCCACTATTACCGTTACTTCCATACTACTTTTCTACTAAATACTTTGCTGTAGATATTAAGTCTTTCAGGTGTGGTTGAATTGACAACTCAACTGCTAATACTCGTGAATATTCTTTGGCTCCCCTTGTGTCGAATCAATAAATTTGGGTTGAATACACTACCCTCGAAAACTGTTGTGATCCCCTATACTTATGGGTTATCGAGACCTTTTCCTGGCGCCGTTGCCGGGGAGCATAGTTCTATTCTCTGAGTCACTTGGGATTTATATCTGTTGATCACTATGAAGAATTTGAAAGATACCAAAACCAAGATTTTTTCCTCTAGAACGAGGGGAGGTAAGGAACTGCCATCAAGCTCTGCACTTGATTCACCTTCTGTTTTGAGTAAACTTGCGATACCTACACCTGCTATTGATTCTGATATGTCGCAAGTTATTGATGATGCTACTTCTGCTATGCATGATGCTTTTGGTGATACTACTACTTTGCTTGATAATACTTTACCACTGGGTGAGTTTCTCGATGAACAACTTGCTAGAGCTAAAGATATTGAGAATGCTGAAACTGATGATATTTCTGAAACTGATGAAATTATTGAAACTAAAAACTTTGAAACACCTGTTAGACCTAGCTCTCCTAGATATGAATTGCCTTTTATACCCGAGGGTTATGTTATAGATGGAGAGGTAGCTAGGGACTTTTTTTCTTGTAAAGATAGAGAGGATCTTAAGAAATTGCTTGTCAAGTTGAAAGAAAAATCTCTGAATGCTAGAATGCAGTATGATCCTAGTTTGCTACTTCACATGGTTGAATCCTGATAAGGATTATGAATTTCTGTCGATCCTAAGTTAATTACTTTGGTTGAATCGGATCCTTTCCATGGTTATGAATCCGAAACTGTTGTGGCACATCTTACTAAATTAAATGACATAGCCACCCTATTTGCTCATGAGGAAAAAATTCGCTACTACTATATTCTTAAGTTGTTTCCTTTCTCGTTAAAGGGTGATGCTATGATATGGTTTAATTCTCTTGATCCTAGTTGTGTGCGTAGTCCCCAGGATATGCTATATTACTTCTCTGGAAAATATTTTCCTGCTCATAAGAAACAAGCTGCTTTATGATACGTCTCCAACGTATCTATAATTTTTTATTGTTCCATGCTGTTATATTATCATTCTTGGATGTTTTACAATCATTTTGTAGCAACTTTATATCATTTTTTGGGACTAACCTATTGACATAGTGCCCAGTGTCAGTTGTTGTTGTTTTCTTGTTTTTTACTTCGCAGAAAATCAATACCAAACGGAGTCCAAACGCAGCGAAACTTTTTGGAGAATTTTTCTGGACCAGAAGACACCTGTTGGGCCAAAGAAGTACCAGAGGGGGGCTCCGAGGGGAGCACAACCCACCTTGGCGCGCCTAGGGGTGGGTTATGCCCACCTTGGTCGCCTCCCGCGTCGCCTCTTTGCTCTATAAATACCACGAAAATCCAAAAACCCCAGGGGAGTCGACGAAACACAATTCCAGTCGCCGCAAGTTCCGGAACCACGAGATCCAATCTAGACACCATCACGGAGGGGTTCATCATCCTCATTGGTGCCTCTCCAATGATGTGTGAGTAGTTCATTGTAGACATACGGGTCCGTAGGCAGTAGCTAAATGACTTCTTCTCTCTTTGTTTCTCAATACAAAGTTCTCTTGGAGATCTATTTGATGTAATGACTTTGTGCGATGTGTTTGTTGGGATCCGATGAATTGTGAGTTTATGATCATATTTGCCTTGTTTTAATATCTATACTTGATTATTATAGCCTCATATTTATTCTCCGATATTTGGGTTTTGTTTGGCCAACTTGATCTATTTATCTTGCAATGGGAAGAGGTGTTTTGTGATGGGTTCAATCTTGCGGTGTCCTTTCCCAGTGACAGAAGGGGCAGCAAGGCACGCATGTATCATTGCTATTAAGGATAAAAAGATGGGGTCTATTCCTAAATGAATAGATCTTGTCTACATCATGTCATCGTTCTTATTGCATTACTCCATTTCTCCATGAACTTAATACACTAGATGCATGCTAGATAGCGGTCGATGTGTGGAGTAATGGTAGTAGATGCTGGCAGGAGTCGGTCTACTAATCTTGGACGTGATGCCTATATACATGATCATTGTCTTGGATATCATCATAATTATTTGCTTTTCTATCAATTGCCCAACAGTAATTTGTTACCCACCGTTTGCTATTTTCCGAGAGAAGCCACTAGTGAAATCTACGGCCCCGGGGTCTATTTTCCTATCATATGCTTTCAAATCTATATTGCTATTTGCTTTTTCCTTTATTTGCAACTTTTATTTTCAGATCTATATTATCAAAACCCCAAAAATACGTCGCTGAATTTTATTTGCCATTGTTCCATTTGCATCTACCCATCTACCTATTTACCAATCTTTTACCCGGGAGGGATTGACAACCCCTCTTATGTGTCGGGTTGCAAGTATTTGTTCTTTGTGTGCAGGTACCGTTTACATAGTGTTGCGTGGTTCTCCTACTGGTTCGATAACCTTGGTCTCATCACTGAGGGAAATACCTACCATAGTTGTGCTGCATCATCCCTTCCTCTTTGGGGAAATACCGACGTAGTTCAAGCCGCATCAAAAGGAATTTCTGGCGCCGTTGCCAGGGAGACATCATCAACATCTATCAGGTTCCTAATCACAAATCTCATCTCCTTGCAATTTACATTATTTGCCATTTGTCTCTCATTTTCATCTCCCCCACTTCACAAAAATTTGTCCTTTTATTCACCCTCTTTTTCGTTCGCCGTTTTCTCGTTAGATCTGTTTTTGCGTGCAATCTTGTTCGCCACTTTTGTTGTTACGGATATTTCTTCCTCTATTGCGTGTACCCCCAAGAACTAGGTTCTTAACTTTAAACAAATGGGAGGGGAGAATCTAAAAGATGCTTGGTATAGGATTTGCAATGCTCATAATAGATCTATTCGTAAGCAATCTACCATTGTTCTTCTTCGTTGTTTTTATGTGGGCATCACTACTTGGTATAGATTCGTCCTAGATACGATTACCGGTGGGGATTTCTTGATGTGTCCTTCTCTCGATGCTTTTTATGCTATGGGAAATCTTGTGGGTTCACCACCTCTTATGATTAATGAAACAACTTTAACTCTCGAGCATGTTATCGAAAGGCTAGATGCTATTGAAAAGAAAATGCTCATTGAAGAAAACTTTGAAAAATTAGATAAAAGGATGCACAATCTTGCTAATAGAATTGGGTCCAAAGTGGGAGATGCTCTTAAGGTACTAAAAGAAAAAGAACCCGCATTCAACGAGAGAATAGAGGAGAGCCCCGCTAGAATTGATAAGTTGGAAGAAATTTTTAGTAATCTAAGCACGGCTTTTTCTTGCGCTAAATCTATTAAAAAAACTCCAATAAAAATTGGCAAGATTACTAAAGTCACTAAAAACAAGGGTGCAACTTCTAATTGTAATAAAGAAGATCTTAAGATGATTAGTATTCACCCAGATTTTGTTGAAGTGATAAAAGACCCTTTTTGCAAGAATGAATTCTTCGAACTTGTTCCTAAGAGTATTGTTATTGAAAATTTGTATGCTAAATCTTTGAAGAATTCTAAGTGTTTTATTGAGGAGTTGGAAAATAAAGATGAAAACACTTAGATCTATGTGTTATGCCTAGCTAAGGGCGTAAAACGATAGCGCTTGTTGGGAGGCAACCAAACTTGTATCTTTTTGCTTTTTGGTTTTCTTGTTGTTTTCCAATACATACACAAATATGCCTCTGGTTAGATGTGTTTTTGTGGTTTAAATTAGTGTTTGTGCCAAGCAAAGCCTTTGGGATGATTTCGATTATAGTTGATTTGATCTTGTTGGAAAACAGAAACTTTTGTGCTCAGTACAGAAAATCATAAAATTCACCAGAGTGTGATAAATTGCTAATTTTTTTACCCAAGATTGATATACAAATTTTCCACATTGTCCTAATTTTTCAGAATTTTTGGAGTTACATAAGTATTCAAAGTTTTCATTGCTATAGACTGTTCTGTTTTTGACATATTCTGTTTTCTTTGCGTTGTGTGCTTATTTTGATGAATATATGGACTTTATCGGGGGGTATGAGCCATAGTAAAGTTGGAATACAGTAGATATAATGCAAAAATAAAATATGTTGGGTTTGCAATAGTACTTAGAGTGGTGATTTGCTTTGTTATACTAACGGATCTCATGAAGGTTTTGTAGAGTTTTGTGTGATTGAAGTTTTGGGTGAGATCACGATGGATGAAGGAATAAGGAGTAAGAAGAGACTAAGCTTGGGGATGCCCCATGGCACCCCAAATTATTATCCAAAGAGGAACAAGCAACTAAGCTTGGGGATGCCCCGAGTGGCATCCCCTCTTTCTTCTAAAGACCATCGGTATTTTACTTGGAGCTATATTTTTATTCGTCACATATCAAGAGTTTTGCTTGGAGCGTCTTGTATTATATGAGTGTTTGCTTGTTTTGCTTTTTAGTTTGAGTCAAGTATCCTTGCTGAACACACCTATTTGAGAGAGCCAAAATTATGCTATGATTTGTTAGAATTTCTCTATGTGCTACACTTAAATTTTTTGAGCTATCGAATTGCTCTAGTGCTTCACTTATATCTTTTTGAGCACGGCGTGCTTTAATATTTTTGAAGAAATGCTCTCATGCTTCACTTAGATTTATTTGAGAGTTAGTAAAATTTTGAAGAAATTCTGTCTTGCTACACTTATATTACTTTGAGAGAAGAAAAAATTTATGCTCATGTTCTTCACTTAGATTTGTTTTAGCTGTCAAAAGCAACATATGAAACTAGCCCCAAAGTGATAGATATTCAAGAGGGATATAATAAAAACTTTCATGAAGATCATTGGACAAAATAAACTTGATTCTTTGTAATAGTTTTGTGATATGATGATATGATATGTGAGTCATGTTGATGAGTAATTATGGTTTAGTAAGAATATTGATGTTAAGGTTAGTGATTCCCTATGCAAGCACGAAAGTCAATAGTTATGCAATGAAATTACATCCTACTTGTGGTGCATTATTCGGTGTTAGTTATGCTTAATGCTTGCTTATGAGATTTTTCGTTTCTTGGTTGGATGCTTCTCAATCTTTTGCTAGCCTTCACTTGTACTAAGTGGGATTACTAATTGTGCATCCAAAATCCTTAAACCCAGTTTTTCCATATGAGTCCACTATACCTATGTCACGCCCAATATGCGATCCTATCCGCGAGGAACTCGAAGGTCCCACCAAGGATAGACCCGCATATTGAAACGCTTTTGCAAGGTGGATATCATTACATCAACATTACATAATATATGGGGATACATATAAGGCATACAAATGCCGCAAGAATACATCAATACATCATACATAAGATCAACATCCGACTACGGATGAAACACAAACAAAAGCTCAAACGACATCCACCCTGCTAGCCCAGGATGCCGACCTGGAACCTATCCCCTGATCGAAGAAGAAGCAAAAGAAGAACTCCAAACAAGTAAACATCGCTCTCGCGTCATGATCATCGCAAAACCTGTACCTGCAACTGGTGTTGTAGTAATCTGTGAGCCACGAGGACTCAGCAATCCCATTACCATGGGTATCAAGACTAGCAAATCTTAATGGGTAAGCAAGGGGTAAAGTGGTGAGGTTGCAGCAGCGACTAAGCAAGTATGGTGGCTAACTTACGCAAACAAGAGCGAGAAGAGAAGCAAAGGAACGGACGTGAACTAGCAATGAGCAAGAAGTGATCCTGAACACCTACTTACGTCAAACATAACCCAGAAACCGTGTTCACTTCCCGGACTCCGCCGAGAAGAGACCATCACGGCTACACACGCGGTTGATGCGTTTTAATTAAGGTCAAGTGTCAAGTTCTCTACAACCGGATATTAACAAATTCCATCTGCCACATAACCGCGGGCACGGCTTTCAAAAGATAATACCCTGTAGGGGTGTCCCAACTTAGCCCATTATAAGCTCTCACGGTCAACGAAGGATATTCCTTCTCCCGGGAAGACCCGATCAGTCTCGGAATCCCGGTTACAAGACATTTCGATAATGGTAAAACAAGACCAGCAAAGCCGCCCGAATGTGCCGACAAATCCTGATAGGAGCTGCACATATCTCGTTCTCAGGGCACACAGGATTGTCCAAGCTTCCGGTAGGCCAGCCCAGAGTTGCCCCTGGTGGCCACCGGCGACTGACAGGTTGGACCAACACTCGAAGGAGCACTGGCCCCCCCCCCGGGGGGGGGGGGGGGGTAAATAAAGATGACCCTCGAGAGCGCGACTCCCAAGGGAAAAAGGCTAGGTGAGGCAAATGTAAAACCAATGTTGGGCCTTGCTGGAAGAGTTTTATTCAAAGCGAACTGTCAAGGGGTCCCATAAATCACCCAACCGCGTAAGGGACGCAAAATCAAGGAACATAACACCGGTATGACGGAAACTAGGACGGCGTGGTGATGATGATGATGTTCTACCGACGCAGGGCTTCGCCTAAGCACCGCTACGATATTATCGAGGTGTAATATGGTGGAGGGGGGCACCGCACACGTCTAAGAGATCTCAAGGATCAATTGTTGTGTCTATGGGGTGCCCCTGCCCCCGTATATAAAGGAGCAAGGGGGGAGGCGGCCGGCCTAGTAGGAGGGCGCGCCAAGGGGGAGGAGTCCTCCTCCTAGTAGGAGTAGGACTCCCCTCTTTCCTACTCCTACTAGGAGGGGGAAAGGAAGGGGGAGAGGGAGAAGGAAAGGGGGGCGCCGCCCCCCCTCTCCTAGTCCAATTCGGACCAGAGGGGGAGAGGGCGCGCGGCCCCTCCTGGCTGCTCCTCTCTCTCTCCACTAAGGCCCATAAGGCCCATTACTTCTCCCGGGGGGGTTCCGGTAACCCTCCGGCACTCCGGTTTTCTCCGAAATCACCTGGAACACTTCCGGTGTCCGAATATAGCCGTCCAATATATCAATCTTTATGTCTCGACCATTTCGAGAATCCTCGTCATGTCCGTGATCACATCCGGGACTCCGAACAACCTTCGGTACATCAAAACATATAAACTCATAATATAACTGTCATCGTAACGTTAAGCGTGCGGACCCTACGGGTTCGAGAACTATGTAGACATGACCGAGACACCTCTCCGGTCAATAACCAATAGCGGAACCTGGATGCTCATATTGGTTCCCACATATTCTACGAAGATCTTTATCGGTCAGACCGCATAACAACATACGTTGTTCCCTTTGTCATCGGTATGTTACTTGCCCGAGATTCCATCGTCGGTATCTCGATACCTAGTTCAATCTCGTTACCGGCAAGTCTCTTTACTCGTTCCGTAATACATCATCCTGCAACTAACTCATTAGTCACAATGCTTCCAAGGCTTATAGTGATGTGTATTACTGAGTGGGCCCAGAGATACCTCTCCGACAATCGGAGTGACAAATCCTAATCTCGAAATACGCCAACCCAACAAGTACCTTTGGAGACACCTGTAGAACACCTTTATAATCACCCATTTACGTTGTGACGTTTGGTAGCACACAAAGTGTTCCTCCGGTAAACGGGAGTTGCATAATCTCATAGTCATAGGAACATGTATAAGTCATGAAGAAAGCAATAGCAACATACTAAACGATCGAGTGCTAAGCTAACGGAATGGGTCAAGTCAATCACATCATTCTCCTAATGATGTGATCCCGTTAATCAAATGACAACTCATGTCTATGGCTAGGAAACATAACAATCTTTGATCAACGAGCTAGTCAAGTAGAGGCATACTAGTGACACTCTGTTTGTCTATGTATTCACACATGTATCAAGTTTCCGGTTAATACAATTCTAGCATGAATAATAAAAATTTATCATGATATAAGGAAATAAATAATAACTTTATTATTGCCTCTAGGGCATATTTCCTCCAGTCTCCCACTTGCACTAGAGTCAATAATCTACTTCACATCGCCATGTGATTTAACATCAATAGTTCACATCACCATGTGATTAACACCTATAGTTCACATCGTCATGTGACCAACACCCAAAGGGTTTACTAGAGTCAGTAATCTAGTTCACATCGCTTATGTGATTAACACCCAAAGAGTACTAAGGTGTGATCATGTTTTGCTTGTGAGATAAT
This sequence comes from Triticum aestivum, assembly GCF_018294505.1. Classification (NCBI taxonomy): domain Eukaryota; kingdom Viridiplantae; phylum Streptophyta; class Magnoliopsida; order Poales; family Poaceae; genus Triticum; species Triticum aestivum. Next base: position 587,209,506 of record NC_057799.1, on the reverse strand, counting down.
TTTAGTCAACGGGTCTGTCACATTCAGATCCGTAAGTATTTTGCAAATTTCTATGTCTACAATGCTCTGCATGGAGCTACTCTAGCTAATTGCTCCCTCTTTCAATATGTATCTAGACCGAGACTTAGAGTCATCTAGATTAGTGTCAAAACTTGCATCGACGTAACCCTTTACGACGAACCTTTTGTCACTTCCATAATCGAGAAACATATCCTTATTCCAGTAAGGATAATTTTGACCGCTGTCCAGTGATCTACTCCTAGATCACTATTGTACTCCCTTGCCAAAATCAGTGTAGGGTATACAATATATCTGGTACACAGCATGGCATACTTTATAGAACCTATGGCCGAGGCATAGGGAATGACTTTCATTCTTTTTCTATCTTCTGCCGTGGTCGGGCTTTGAGTCTTACTCAATTTCACACCTTGTAACACAGGCAAGAAACTCTTTCTTTGACCGTTCCATTTTGAACTACTTCAAAATCTTATTAAGGTATGTACTCATTGAAAAAACTTATCAAGCGTCTTGATCTATCTCTATAGATCTTGATGCTCAATATGTAAGCAGCTTGAACGAGGTCTTTCTTTGAAAAACTCCTTTCAAACACTCCTTTATGCTTTGCAAAATAATTCTACATTATTTCCGATCAACAATATGTCATTCACATATACTTATCAGAAATGCTGTAGTGCTCCCACTCACTTTCTTGTAAATACAGGCTTCACCGCAAGTCTGTATAAAACTATATGCTTTGATCAACTTATCAAAGCGTATATTCCAACTCCGAGATGCTTGCACCAGTCCATAGATGGATCGCTGGAGGTTGCATATTTTGTTAGCACCTTTAGGATTGACAAAACCTTCTGGTTGCATCATATACAACTCTTCTTTAATGAATCCATTAAGGAATGCAGTTTTGTTTATCCATTTGCCAGATTTCATAAAATGCGGCAATTGCTAACATGATTCGGACAGACTTAAGCATTGCTGCGAGTGAGAAAATCTCATCGTATTCAACACTTTGAACTTTGTCAAAAACCTTTTTCCGACAAGTCTAGCTTTGTAGATAGTAACACTACTATCAGCGTCCGTCTTCCTCTTGAAGATCCATTTATTTTTTATGGCTCGCCGATCATTGGGCAAGTCAATCAAAGTCCATACTTTGTTCTCATACATGGATCCCATCTCAGATTTCATGGCCTCAAGCCATTTTGCGGAATCTGGGCTCACCATTGCTTCTTCATAGTTCGTAGGTTCGTCATGGTCTAGCAACATAACCTCCAGAACAGGATTACCGTACCACTCTGGTGCGGATCTTGATCTGGTTGACCTACGAGGTTCAGTAATAACTTGATCTGAAGTTTCATGATCATTATCATTAACTTCCTCACTAATTGGTGTAGGTGTCGCAGAAACTGGTTTCTGTGATGATCTACTTTCCAATAAGGGAGCAGGTACAGTTACCTCATCAAGTTCTACTTTCCTCCCACTCACTTCTTTCGAGAGAAACTCCTTCTCTAGAAAGGATCCATTCTTAGCAACGAATGTCTTGCCTTCAGATCTGTGATAGAAGGTGTACCCAACAGTCTCCTTTGGGTATCCTATGAAGACACATTTCTCCGATTTAGGTTCGAGCTTATCAGGCTGAAGTTTCTTCACATAAGCGTCGCAACCCCAAACTTTAAGATACGACAACTTTGGTTTCTTGCCAAACCATAGTTCATAAGGCGTCGTTTCAACGGATTTCGATGGTGCCCTATTTAGAGTGAATGCAGCCGTCTCTAAAGCATAACCCCAAAACGATAGTGGTAAATCAGTAAGAGACATCATAGATCGCACCATATCTAGTAAAGTACGATTACGACGTTCGGACACACCATTACGCTGTGGTGTTCTGGGTGGCGTGAGTTGCGAAACTATTCCGCATTGTTTCAAATGTAGGCCAAACTCGTAAGTCAAATATTCTCCTCCATGATCTGATCGTAGAAACTTTATTTTCTTGTTACGATGATTTTCAACTTCGCTCTGAAATTCTTTGAACTTTTCAAATGTTTCAGACTTATGTTTCATTAAGTAGATATACCCATATCTGCTCAAATCATCTGTGAAGGTGAGAAAATAACTATATCCGCCACGAGCCTCAATATTCATCGGACCACATACATCTGTATGTATGATTTCCAACAAATTAGTTGCTCTCTCCGTAGTTCCGGAGAACGGTGTTTTAGTCATCTTGCCCATGAGGCACGGTTCGCAAGTACCAAGTGATTCATAATCAAGTGATTCCAAAAGTCCATCATTATGGAGTTTCTTCATGCGCTTTACACCGATATGACCTAAACGGCAGTGCCACAAATAAGTTGCACTATCATTATCAACTTTGCATCTTTTGGCTTCGACATTATGAATATGTGTGTCACTACTACCGAGATTCATTAAAAATAGACCACTCTTCAAGGGTGCATGACCATAAAAGATATTACTCATATAAATAGAACAACCATTATTCTCTGATTTAAATGAATAACCGTCTCGCATTAAACAAGATCTAGATATAATGTTCATGCTCAACGCTGGCACCAAATAACAATTATTTAGGTCTAATACTAATCCCGAAGGTAGATGTGGAGGTAGCGTGCCGACGGCGATCACATCGACTTTGGAACCGTTTCCCACGCGCATCGTCACCTCGTCCTTGACCAGTGTTCGCTTAATCCGTAGCCCCTGTTTCGAGTTGCAAATATTAGCAACAGAACCAGTATCAAATACCCAGGTGCTACTGCGAGCATTAGTAAGGTACACATCAATAACATGTATATCACATATACCTTTGTTCACCTTGCCATCCTTCTTATCCGCCAAATACTTGGGGCAGTTCCGCTTCCAGTGACCAATCTGCTTGCAGTAGAAGCACTCAGTTTCAGGCTTAGGTCCAGACTTGGGTTTCTTCTCCTGAACTGCAACTTGCTTGCTGTTCTTCTTGAATTTCCCCTTCTTCTTCCCTTTGCCCTTTTTCTTGAAACTAGTGGTCTTATTGACCATCAACACTTGATGCTCCTTTTTGATTTCTACCTCCGCTGCCTTTAGCATTGCGAAGAGCTCGGGAATTGTCTTATCCATCCCTTGCATGTTATAGTTCATCACGAAGATCTTGTAGCTTGGTGGCAGTGATTGAAGAATTCTGTCAATGACGCTATCATCCGGAAGATTAACTCCCAGTTGAATCAAGTGATTATTATACCCAGACATTTTGAGTATATGCTCACTGACAGAACTATTCTCTTCCATCTTGCAGCTGTAGAACTTATTGGAGACTTCATATCTCTCAATCCGGGCATTTGCTTGAAATATTAACTTCAACTCCTGGAACATCTCATATGCTCCATGACGTTCAAAACATCGTTGAAGACCCGGTTATAAGCCGTAAAGCATGGCATACTGAACTATTGAGTAGTCATCAGCTTTGCTCTGCCAGACGTTCATAACTTCTGGCGTTGCTCTTGCAGCAGGCCTGGCACCCAGCGGTGCTTCCAGGACGTAATTTTTCTGTGCAGCAATGAGGATAATCCTCAAGTTACGGACCCAGTCCGTGTAATTGCTACCATCATCTTTCAACTTTGCTTTCTCAAGGAACGCATTAAATTCAACGGAACAACAGCACGGGCCATCTATCTACAATTAACATAGACAAGCAAGATACTATCAGGTACTAAGTTCATGATAATTTTAAGTTCTATTAATCATATTACTTAAGAACTCCCACTTAGATAGACATCCCTCTAACCATCTAAGTGATTACGTGATCCAAATCAACTAAACCATAACCGATCATCACGTGAAATGGAGTAGTTTTCAATGGTGAACATCACTATGTTGATCATATCTACTATATGATTCACGCTCGACCTTTCGGTCTTAGTGTTCCGAGGCCATATCTGCATATGCTAGGCTCGTCAAGTTTAACCTGAGTATTCCGCGTGTGCAACTGTTTTGCACCCGTTGTATTTGAACGTAGAACCTATCACACCCGATCATCACGTGGTGTCTCAGCACGAAGAACTTTTGCAATGGTGCATACTCAGGGAGAACACTTTTATCTTGCAATTTTAGTGAGAGATCATCTTATAATGCTACCGTCAATCAAAGCAAGATAAGATGCATAAAAGATAAACATCACATGCAATCAATATAAGTGATATGATATGGCCATCATCATCTTGTGCTTGTGATCTCCATCTCCGAAGCACCATCATGATCACCATCGTCACCGGCGCGACACCTTGATCTCCATCGTAGCATCGTTTGTCGTCTCGCCAACTATTGCTTTTACGACTATCGCTACCGCTTAGTGATAAAGTAAAACAATTACATGGCGATTGCATTTCATACAATAAAGCGACAACCATATGGCTCCTGCCAGTTGCCGATAACTCGGTTACAAAACATGATCATCTCATACAATAAAATATAGCATCATGTCTTGACCATATCACATCACAACATGCCCTGCAAAAACAAGTTAGACGTCCTCTACTTTGTTGTTGCAAGTTTTACGTGGCTGCTACGGGCTTAGTAAGAACCGTTCTTACCTACGCATCAAAACAACAACGATAGTTTGTCAAGTTGGTGCTGTTTTAACCTTCGCAAGGACCGGGCGTAGCCACACTCGGTTCAACTAAAGTGAGAGAGACAGACACCCGCCAGTCACCTTTAAGCAACGAGTGCTCATAACAGTGAAACCAGTCTCGCGTAAGCGTACGCGTAATGTCGGTCCGGGCCGCTTCATCTCACAATATCGCTGAACCAAAATATGACATGCTGGTAAGCAGTATGACTTATATCGCCCACAACTCACTTGTGTTCTACTCGTGCATATAACATCAACGCATAAAACCAGGCTCGGATGCCACTGTTGGGGAACGTAGTAATTTCAAAAAATTTCCTACGAACACGCAAGATCATGGTGATGCATAGCAACGAGAGGGGAGAGTGTTGTCCACGTACCCTCGTAGACCGATAGCGGAAGCGTTAACACAACGCGGTTGATGTAGTCGTACGTCTTCACGATCCGACCGATCAAGTACCGAACGTACGGCACCTCCGAGTTCAGCACACGTTCAGCTCGATGACGTCCCTCGAGCTCCGATCCAGCCGAGTGTTGAGGGAGAGTTTCGTCAGCACGACGGCGTGGTGATGATGATGATGTTCTACCGACGCAGGGCTTCGCCTAAGCACCGCTACGATATTATCGAGAACATTTGTTCTTCAACTGCCCCTTTAGTCAACGCTGCTGGGATGTAGTTGGAATGACATGGCCGATAGATGACAACAGACTGGTTCTTCTGCATGGAGGTAGGGCTAATTGGAGACAACCTCTCTTCATGGATATCTTTCTCTTGGCTGCTTGGAGTCTTTGGATGGAGAGAAACAATCAACACTTTAGAGGGATTCAGCGCTCCTATGGAGCATGGCTAGCTAGATTCAAGCATCTCTTGGAGCTGCTTACACATAACTGCCGAGAGGAACTTCATCCTTTCCTGTCTAATTACATTGTAAATTTGGGTCACTAGGACCGTGGATAGCTAGCATGGCCGGGGGGCACAAAACCCTTTGTAACACATATGTAATTTTTCCTTTGTGAGTAATACAAAGTCAGTGGGAGCCTCTCCCACTATCGTTATTCTTCAAAAAAAAATATGGTGGAGGGGGGCACCGCACACGGCTAAGAGATCTCAAGGATCAATTGTTGTGTCTATGGGGTGCCCCTGCCCCCGTATATAAAGGAGCAAGGGGGGAGGCGGCCGGCCTAGTAGGAGGGCGTGCCAAGGGGGGGAGTCCTCCTCCTAGTAGGAGTAGGACTCCCCTCTT